>NW_025953604.1:117900-198233 GCF_022495145.1 Xylaria bambusicola | reverse complement strand
TTTATCCCACGGGCCTTGTGCGTTTCGTTTCGCTCCCGCCCCCCGCCCCCCCACCCCCCCGCCCCCCCCCCCCCCCCCCCCCCCCCCCTCTCTCTCTCTCGCCATGGCCAAATGTCGGTGTTATCACGTCGTCACGGCTGCCAACGACCGTACGATCGATGACTCTCCTCTGCCCTTTTGGTCCGTAGTGTCATGCACCTCGTAATAGCCATGATGACAGCCTCTTAAGCGGACGAGACATAATCCGCTGCTGCCGCCCATCGTAGTCTAGAAGAGTTATTTGCATTGCTGTCCCAGACGGTCGGGACTGGCATTGCAACCCTCCGGTGCAGTGAAGACGTGGTGGCATATGGTGAGAGGAAAGACGGGCAGCTAGGCTTCCGGACATCCCTTCGCTTCCATTGGCATCCGGGCCTGGTCTGCGTCCGGGTGCGCTGTAAGTACCTGGTGTTCATCATTCCGCCTTTTGCTCTCCTACGATCGACTCTTCACACAGCCACCAGTCGGCCAGTCGCCTCATACGGGGTTATCGTAGCGTCACTTGATCTACCCGAGTCGTCATTCATCGGCTCCGCTGCTGGCCTCGATACCTATCTACTTGATCTCCTGCACGCGTCTCCACTTCTTCCTCAAGCACTGGGTACGTCGTCGTGTCTGTACCGCCCCGAAACCACCACATATCATATCCGACCCGGTACCAGCCCATTTCGGCTCGAGCTTCAGCGCCCCATCCGGATACACAGGCTCGATCGCGAGATGGGATCATTGACGGCGAGGCCAAATCCCATAGTTACCTCGAAAATTACCATCTCACGACTTCGTAGTTCGTTGGTTTTTGGTTGACTTACGTAGTTCCTCGATCCTGGTCTCTCTCGGCCTACACTACTCGATGCTGGCCATAATGGCTGCCCTACTTTTCCGCTCGGAAGACCATACGTTGGCGTTTGGGATAGGAAGCTTTTTCTTCCTTTTTCCTTTTCACAACTCATGGGCCGGTACAATTGGCACAGAATACTACAGTACATAGTATGTATACAGCATACGGTAGTGTATGGCGAACTCAGTGCGGCACAATTACCCCTGCTCATCCTCTTTATCCACATTCCATCAACCCTTGTCGCTTGCATTTCCATGAATAGGTTAGGAGACTGTACTAACACTATCTCCAAGTACTAGTATACTGGTGGCCGTTTTTGATACGTTACCCACGAACTGTCCATGCCAAATACGTGTACCAACTAAATTTCTCCCCACTGAGGTGGTATACAGAGAGAGCCGGCTAGGTCACTACCGCAAAAATCTCACACGTTTATTCGATACTACTGCTGCGAATTGATTACTTAGGCTCACATATATGTGCTCACGAGCGCTGCAGTCCTACTAGTATTTGTAGACTACGTTAGTAGTGCTACCGGGACACGCGCGCTACCGTTGCTCGCTGTATCGCTAACTTTTGTGTCGAATTCGCGCATTCCCTAGCAGCTTGCTGTCACGGTGTCCTTATGTGCGGCTTGTTACTCTGCCGCATTCTCGTCTCCCTGTGGTCTCGAGGACACTATCAGTGGCCGCTCCTCCCAAGGGAGATTTCTAGATATTCCTACGAAACTTTGGCCCAAATCGCCAGATCCGCTTCCGCCCATCGATGGCTGCTGCAGACTTCAGCGGCGAGTTAGGCAGAACAAGCTGGTAAGACCACTCATCCCCCTAGGTTGGGGATGATTGAGACCCCGAGTCCACAGATGGCAATATGATTTCCATACCTCTGGGTCTGCGGCCCTGCAAGCTACATGTACGGTAGGTATTCAACTTCTGCCATGTGCTTGGCAGAGGCACAGTGCTGGCTGGCACTGTTTCTTTGATCCAGACCCCGTAACCCAGGAACAGGTCAACGGAGGTCACCCAGGTAATCTACATAACCCCCAGATTTGATGCAGTCACAGAGCAACTGATTATGGTCCAACTGTTGCACCACTCCCCTTTCCCAGAAATATGGCAGCTCGTCGACATGAAAAGTAGACTCGCGGTGCGTAGGTCCCAAGGCGGCTCGGATATGACTCTCTTGATGACCAAATCTACTATCTATTACCTTTGTCCACCATACTGACTCTGGAACCATGGACGTTCTCTTTACGCTTTGCCTCGATCTCCCATCCTTCGCTAGGCGCCCGTGGCGGGGCTACGCTGTCGACACCCACCCACCCGTTGGCCGATCACTCCTGCCAGGGGTCCCGACTTGAAAAGGTCGAGTACGTATTCTACGGTAGCTATGCAGGTCTACATGCGAGTACAAGGCGATGGGTTTCACCTTGTGCTCCGTACTGTGCCAGGGTGCTCTCTCATTCCATCCGAGTCCCTCTGATACTGCAACGCCCTGGTCGACCTAGCTCCCAGAGGCCCACAACCTCCATGTCATTTCTCCATGGGCTACTCGTGGTACCGCGACCTCATCGGGTACCAGGGTTCCTTTTGAGTAGCAGAGCTACCTCCACCTTGACATTTTCTGGTAGAAGGCGAGGCTTTGCCAGCCCATCTTTATAACCGGCCTGTCCGCCCGCTTGCTTCACACTTGGTCATGACCTGGGAAGGCAGAATCGTTTCTCTGGGCCTTGTCTTGTGAACGCCTATCACACTAGGTTCTAGAAAACATCGTCACACATGTCTACATATAATACTACTACCGCACCTTCATCACCTTCGTCTGGCTTGTCTGCCCCTACTCGTACTCCCCAAGTACGCTCTTCAAGGCAAGGGACTAGATTGCCAACTACACAAAGGTCACAGATACCTGCCACTCACATCAATATGGACGAGTCGACATATATGTCTCCAAAGGCTGCTCATATACACAACGAATTGCCTGGAGGGTCTCCTCCATGCGAAGAGAAGCACTCGCCGACTCCGCCACCTACTTCTACATACGGATCTCAAGACATGACTCGATCATACTCATCGGTAAGTCGAAGCCCGAAACATGGTGTCATAAAGAGGGCTGGTGGCTTATATATAAACTAGGTCCCTCCCTACAGCCCTTATTCAGTATCAGCGTATGAATCCTCGCTGCCAACTCCTGTATCCGTTGCTGGGTCGCCTTCGGCGACAGAAAGGTCGGGCAAGATGTTATCTACCTATAATCAACAAGGGGGGGCAGCCCAGCAGCTCACCCCGCCAGCAACATCTCGCCCTTGGTCATACACATCTGATATGACAAGCACCTCCTCGGCTCCTATGACGGTGCCTACTACTGCAGCCGAGATGCTAGACATAGATTCCTTGGAATCATCGCATTCTCCAGAGCATCATACAACTGTTGTCGACTCAGCACCGCATTTTCACTGGGGTACATACGGCGTCTCTAGTCATGATTCGACTGAAGAGATGTCCCCGCAACTACCTTATTCAACTGTTCCGCCGTCGCTGTTGATAAGATCACCTTCTTACGGAGTTGCCCCAAGCACACACGTTCCACTCACGCCAGCACTTTCACAAGTTTCAATGCCTCCACACCCTGTGGACACGCGAACTCTAATGGCAAGCGACCTGCATCATCAGTACAGCAATCTCAGCCATATAGCTCTAGAATTTGGAGCATCTTATCCTTCGAGGAGGTCAAAAACTAGGACAAATCGTTCTAATCGATCGGTAAAGAGATGCCGTAATATCGACCCAAGTCTGAGTAAAAACAACGGCATCGGTTATAACAGTGAGAATCCCAACGTCATGACGGGAACCAATGCCCCCGAGCTTCCGCCCCCACAACAACTCACTCTCGACCCCAAAGCTCCGGAGGACTCTCGATTTCTTGTGGACCTACGCTGTCAATTGAGTGATGACAAGGGCAAGGGCATGTGGGAGCAGATCCAGCAAGCATACAAGGAACACTATGGCCACAAAACCAAAGAGAATCTGCAGATGCAGTTGATTCGCACTGTTCAATCATATGCTGAATGGCCTGAATCAGAAGTAAGTCTGCCGCTGAACTTAATAAATCAATGGAATAAGTAGGCTAATTCCAGGGCAGGACCAGGCTTTGAAAGAAGCTGCTGAAGAATATGAGCGACGTCGCTACCCTGAGATAAGGAAGATCATGAAAGAGAAGGGTGGCCGCCGTGTGTGGGACTGGAATGATGGAAGCATAGCGAAGCGGTTAGTCCAGATGGGAGTCGACGAGATCGACCAGCGAGACCCTATTAAGAGAACTCGCCGAAAGCGGAAGAGCACTGTCCGTCAAAAGTCCGGTGGTGAGCCTTGGGTGGGATGTGTGAATATCCAATATAATCCCGAGCCACGCCAGTTGTCCGTGGAAGAGGATGAGATGCTCCTAGAGGCATTCTGCAAGACAGAGCCAGAATCTCCACGCCCGGAACATGTGCCTGAGCATCGAGCAACTTCTTGCACCGGCGGTGATAAGGATACCGACGATGACCCCAGCGCACGCGTCGCAAAACAAGCGTGCGATCAAATGCTTTCCGAACGAGGCGAACGTTTCTATAATGGACAGAATCGATACATGGCTTAAGAGGTGCATCTACTACTTTATTTGGCGACAGACAAAGATACCCCTTGATGTTACTGGCAGCAATACCCGTGGGCAAAGCAGCATCCTCCATGTTGTACATTTTCAGCAAGCGGTTGGAATAAAATACTGTTTCATCACTGATACCAATCGGCGTACACCGTGGTAGAAGGATACGGCATCGCGAGATGACTATGTATCCATCAATGAAGCAAACACTACGGTCACCCTCGTGGTAAAATTGCCCTTTTCCATTTACGCATTATATTGGAGTGATGAAGGACTTACCAAAACGGGTGCCTATTTCACCTTAAAACCGCCGCACTACCCTTTTAGGAGATTTAAGTTATACAGATTAGTTCACATCAGGTGGCAAGCCTAAGCGTTGGCGTTTGGGGACATTTCACTTATTTTATTTCGGACGTTTCAAATATTGGTATGAGACTTAAGTTGGGTTATGATTATTCCATAGATGAGGTGATCATCAAGAGAACAAAGAAAAACACTATAAAACCAGAGAGTTGAGGCAGCATGATGAGCTGGCTCATGATCCTAACCAACTTTTTGTAAACATGATAAAATGTACGATTACGTTGAGCTGTAACTATTAGACTCCATATCGTTATTTGACACCATAAACATGTTTATCGGTTCGATAGCCCAATCTCCTGTTCAATACAATGTCTGGAGTCTCGACTGCCATTGTCAGGTCTTCACACCCCCTTTTCAGCATTGATACCCTGTGGAGTCGAACACATCAAAGCTTCTTTGATGTGCCGGTGAAGATCACCCAGTCACATTCTCAAGGGTACAGTCTACCATGCCAAGAGACCTACTACGCCGTCTGATTGCTTCGAGAGTCGCCTTGGATTGGCCTGATCTCATTGTCAGTGTCAGCGTCGCGACTGAGGCCATGTGCTTTGGCAAGTTTCCGCGCTTGCGGGAACCCTTGCGCCCCCATATCCCTAGTCCATGCTCCGCCCCAATTTTGCCGAAGACACGTGCGAGACCGTGTATCTAATGCTTGTTGGGGGCGGCCCTGCACCCGACTTTCTTATTTTTCTCTCTATTCTTCGTATCTACATGCTTCCTTCGAGCTTCGGCATCTTCAAACCCCACCGCCCACTCCGAAGCCAACGCACTCTTCTTCTCTAGCTTATTCCGGCCCTCGCGTTCTTCTTACTTTCTATTCTGGAAGACAGGTAGCCGACCCTCGACGCTATGCGTTACTACGCTACGCTGACACTCGCTCGAACCGTGATGCAAGCCACACCGGCAGCCGATTGTTATCAGTTGCGCTATGCTGACACGGTAGGCACTCTAAATTCCACAAATCCTAAACCTAAACATACGTCTCGCCGCAGACACGCATGCTCGCACTCACCGCCCAAATATCGTGATCGAGCGCTTTGTAATTGATATCTCGGGTGGTGCAACTCAAAACACCGGCCTGGAAGATAATCATGCGGATAGATTGCGCCACTGAGCAATGCCGAGGCGCATCATTGGGACAATGAAGTAATCTAGACTACTCTGCCATATGGACATGCGAACTGATGAGGACGCTACACATTGCTACGCCGCACTGCGCCGCGCCGATCAACAACGTACTATGTACTGATTCCTACCGCAATTTTTCTGAGTAGGGTCGACGGTTACAAATAGTTGAGACTCAGTGACATCGAAATACACCTATTCTATTCCAGCGTTAGGTAATCTCTCCACCCGTCGGCAGGAGCAATACTGACTAATGCTGCTATTCAGACATCTGTTGCGGGTTTGGTTGGTGTGTAACGCCGATAGTTAACTTCGTTAACTCCGTGTATGACGTTAATATCGTGACCACCTACTTCCGTGGAAGTCAAATGATCTCAAGACTAGGGCTGGTCTCCAAGCTTGGTTTATACTATTTTTATCGGTAAACAGACTCAGTTTTCGGGGTCACTATCCTGATTAGGAGGCCTGCATCAATATGGTTCTATCTTCGATCTTACAAGCTCAGATAGCGCGTATACAAATCTATGACGGCTTCGCCAGACACCTGATTGTGGCGTCCCGGTCCCCTTCCTCTTCGACTCTTCAGATCGATGAAACATCAGAAACCGGCATCGAAAAAGATGTATGATTATGAAAGACCAGTGAGCAGCTCACCGCATGAACATGGTGCTACGTATTTGGAAACCTTGAGGAGCTAAGCCGTAATTCAAATCTTGGGTATGGAAGATCAATGGGTGGGGAGGTTACCAAATCCACCCCGTCAAGCTATTCTAGAGCTAGAAGGAGCACGGTAGAGCATCTCTGCATGTAAATCCCGAATACGCAGGCCATGCCCGTGATGTAATCATTTCCCTAGGCACAAGCATACAATGAACGTGACTAATTTCTCACCAGATTTCCAGAAGGCTGTGTTATTCATTCATATGTGAGGCTCCTTCCGGTCTAGCCATCTGGGTTTTAGATGCACATAGCTGGTCACCACGTGGCGATGGCATGGTTCTTGAGCTCACATCCGAGATATCACGATGTTGTGCCTAGCGTGTGGCACATATAACGTCGATCCTACACTAGCCTCGGGACTCACATCAAGTATACCAAGCAGGATTTCTAGGGTGAAGCTACGTCGTGCTTATCCCGAATCCGACTCTCTTTTTCTGTGAAACCATTCTCACTAAAGAATCCGTCAGTGGGTCGCTTTCCCCAGAAACCTGTCGCTGCTTACAATTCTGAACCTGCAAGCGCCGCTCTGGACTGCTAAGCGCCAGTCTTATTCAGCACTGCCTCGCGATTACCAGGGTAAAGGGTATAGTGACTATGTTATCAAATGCCTTTGAATATCGCTAGCTCGATTGACTTTGTCTTTCGCTTGAGGCGCGGATACTAACAAGTGCCGGGTCTTACATTGCTTAGCCTTGCGATCATATTCAAATCTCTCAATAACGACAGGGTTGCCCGGCCGGAGCTCAGAGTAGACTAAAATAGAAATCTGTATACTGAGAATTATCGAGGTAGCTTGAACGCTCCAGGAAGGAAGAAAAGTACATAGTTATAGTAGAATACGCAGCCAACTCTTGCTACATGACCTTAACAGACAAGTAGCAGAGCACTTGGAAGACATGGATATAGAGGCATTAAGCAACCGAGTGTATTGA
This sequence comes from Xylaria bambusicola, assembly GCF_022495145.1. Taxonomy (NCBI): domain Eukaryota; kingdom Fungi; phylum Ascomycota; class Sordariomycetes; order Xylariales; family Xylariaceae; genus Xylaria; species Xylaria bambusicola. The sequence continues at coordinate 190,571 of NW_025953604.1, read as the reverse complement.
GATTGGAGGTACGGCGTGAAATTAGCTACCCCAGCATTGACAGATAAAGGCGAGGCCTGTTGGCGTGAGCCGCATATGGGATCGAGCTGAAGCGCCGTTGACAATCCATCCTTCTTACTAGGAGTGACGGAGTTGTGTCCCTGACCCTGATTAGCTGCGAGTAACTGCCGTCCACCAAATGATCTGCTGTAGCCGAGGATCTGCGATCATCGTAAGCTTCACAGCTGTAGGTATCACAAGAGGCGGCACTGTGTACTGAGCATGTCGGTACGAATGGAAGATGGACACAAGGAATAGACCTGTGAGATGTGTGAAAGCTGCAATGTGTCACATTCGAACCACTCTGCTGGTAAATTGGAGAAGGATCCGACGATGCCATAGGCTCGATGCAATGGTTGCATAACACGGATTGTGACATAAGTAAGTAGGTCCCTGTTACCTTGCTCTGCCTTGCCAATGTGATCCTGAAGCACTAACAGAACGTCTTACAGATGTCCGCTATTGCCTGGGTTCCCTAGTAAGTAGCCACACACTGTACGTAGTTTACCACCTAACCCCGTTATTTCTGTTGAAATTTTCCTATCAATCATGGAAGGTAACATTGAGCCGTCAAAATCAGAAGTCCAGTGCAGAACTAGGTGATTTGAACGGGGATACCATCCCGGGTCCCGGGACTCAGGAAGCGAAGGTCAAATCGCGTGTAACTGAACTGAAATAGCAGGTCGAATCTGCCCATTGAAAAAGCATGCATACATACAGTAGAATGTCCTACCTACCACATGTGTAGAGAATAGTATGCGTGACACGCCAATAAAGTGCTGACAGCTCTCTGGTGCCATCGCTCCGTAAATCCGTTACCCACTGTGATCTGGCGGCTCGTTCCTAGATAGAGTAGGTAGTGCTTCTAGGTAGTGTGGTTTGACTAGACAAGGGTGAGCACTATCATGGACATACACTAGTGAGGATCGGATCATCGGTCGTGCGGTCTTTGAAAGAAGTTCAAGCATCCCTGGCTAGCGACATATAGAATGGATATTGTGTGGAAACGGTGTTTGAATGTAATTGTATAGCTAGCGATGATAATGGGAGTCGTAATGCTGTACTTGGTGTGTAGCCGATGTGGCCTCTGGAGTGCAAAAATAGACACAACTCACTATATGTAAGTGTGTGTGGTCAGGGCTGGCTTCCTAACAGTTGGTAATAATCAACAAGAGAACGTCACAGAATTTGGTGCTCTCTTCACATAGACAACAGCCTTGCCTCGATGATCTAATAGAGCGCAACAAATTCCGCGATTTGTTAGTTCGTTCCAGCACAACCGAAGCTAGCGCTTTGCGTGTGTATGTATGTTTACCTAGATAGGTTCCTTGCTTGCACCCTTCACTAAGGTATAAACTACGATCCACCAGACTCTACACTACACACAAGCCTCTCAACAACACTAGCCTAGCCCTAGTCATATAAAATTCATGTTATTGCTGTCAAGTCCAAGTTCCGAGCCGTTCCTATGTAGTCTCCCGGGGCATACACACCTAGTGTACTAGTACACTAGATACTCTCGATATCCATTACCTATATCGATAGTTAATGGAGACTATTGCACTGATGTACTCCAGGTATATGTAGTAGGAATGCTTACTTGAACTGTGTAAAACAAAGGTTTGTAAGCTCGTGACATGGTTCAGAGAAGGATCTGCTGTACAGTACTTAGTAGAAGGATGACTGAGCCTGAGCAAGCTCCTGCACGTCCTAGCATCTGCTTTACCTAAAAGAAAGCCAATCTCTGGTTGGCCGAATATATGAGATCTAGTTTCTTGCTAGATGCCGTTCGTGGAGAAACCCTACTTACATACACAGGACTGTGTACATAATAAAATAGAGGCTCGACACCTGGAAGTACGCTTCCGGGATGGGGCCGGTAGTCACCCTCACTCTGCCCTTACCTTACCTGGTTCAAGCTGCGGTCATAAAGTGGGAATACCGGCAATCGTAGGCGTTCTGTGTCTGGCGTCTAAAGTTCCTTAAACCGTTACAGGGGACTGTCGATCCCTGCTCAAAGGCTTTTTACCTCGAGACTAACTCTGTAGAATTTAGCGCTTTGTGCTCGGCTGTCGGCTAACACCTCCAATAACAACACACTAAGGCAATGATCTTATGTAGCGTAGAAAATTGCGAGTCATGAACAGACTACATACATGGCGCGAGGAACGGTTGTCGTAGCAAGTGGGATCGCTCTGGATCTTGTTAATTTGAATGTGAAAATCGACTTGAGTTCGTGTTGCTTGAGCCAAGGAACGAGCGACGAATATTGCGTCAAGACACTGGCAAGGGACAATTCTCATCCGCAACGATGAGTGTACTAGGCGGCACGATCCTGTAGAGGAAGAAAGCCGGCTCGTTTGAACCAATGCGATCTATAAAGAACCGATCTCTGTTCATGAATTCGTACGGATATTAAGTCACCTTCCTATCAAATTACCGCGCAATTCGAGTTGTAACGGGAGATCGATTGACGAAAGTCGTCATTGAGTTATTTCTGTCTAGATCATAATTGTTAGCTTGCTTTCAGCGCATTATCACAAGTAGAATGCGCGGCGTGCGCAAATACAGTAGAATCATATATCAAGACGTTACCTATAAAGCGAACATCAACAGAGTTTTGAGACCCAAGACCCTCAAGAGAGACGAGTAGGTAGTCACCAGCGTAGTCGATTTGAATTTGCACATCTAATATCGCGCCTCAACCGTAGCTATGTAGAAACTTGCTAGTAGATGACCTAGCGACTTGTTGTCGATTTTGACAACGCCTCCAATGCTGACAGCAATAAGTATAGGGACTTTCCGACAGGGCAGTGGGAACTTACTGGTTGTTTAGACGATTACTCGACTTAAAGTTCAAAGCCAGGCATATATGCAGTAGGTCGAGGGTCCAGCTTGAATGGCACGGGCATGGTCCGAAGTATCGCCTGAAGATAATGGATTGAGGGTGCATTCTATCCTTTAGCACCGCTCATATATGGATGTCTATGACCCGAGGTCTCGACCAAGACTTGCATGTTAAGACCGCTTCCAAGAACAAGAAGCGTTCGGTTAGGTCACCATGCAAGATGAATTGCGAACATCCCTCGGGAACATGCTATGTTGGACGCCCTCAGTTGTGAATATCATCTTTCAATTGGCTGTCTCGGAGTAGACCTCACACAAGCCTTCGAACCAATCAGACTCTTCAGTTTGGTACGGCCCCTTAACCGACGTGAGCTCTGCGGCGTGGTCCTTCGTTACCTGTGTGGGACATGATACCATCTATATGAGTTGCTCGAGTACTCTTGAGATGCCCAGTTCCCCATATAATCTCCTATATTTTGATTATTCGCCGGGGCTAAGTTCTGAGATCAACCATTTCTAGGGACCATGGGTGTAGCCTTTACTGCCACGTATACTTAAAAGTTGGGATCATACTGGAAATAGTAAGGGTTGGCTCGTCAAGGAGTTTGCCTGGTGTATCTGGGGTCGTATCCAGACAGATAGTGCTGAAAGCTGGGAGAGAGAAGCTTTAACAGTAGTTGCAATTCCATTTGTGACCCGTGATGATAGTGCCTGTGCTATCGGAGGCAAGGCATTGTTATCATGCGTCTTTCGGCTATCAAGATACATATCCCTTCTCGAGCGTAAATGCTCTACAGGTGACACGTCGTCACGACTTTGGGTTAGAGGCGTATGAAACCAAACTCGGTCATAATTTTCGACGAGTCGGTGGTGTCATATACACAACACGCAACCATGCTATGACCCCTTAAATAACATGCATGCCTGAGCAGATTCGGGTACCAACTTCGCATCATAGAGTATGATTGAAGAGAACTGTAGAAAATATCTTCACTACATCGCTGGAAGACCAAGCTCTGTTATGCTTCCCCATGTTTCCATCGAGTTCAGGGCAGTGGCTACCAAGAAGGCAGGGAAGATCGATACACCCTTTGGAGGGGTGTTATCGCAAACGGCATTCTCAGGAGGAAAACAAATTGATCACAACGTGAGTGATGATGTCAAAGAGGCTTTTTGAAAAGCGTTAGGCATGGCCAAGGGCGCTTGACTTGGCATGATATACCTGCTTGTGCAGAGACTCTCTTCCCCTTCAACATTCCATTTATCTTCTCTATTGTAATCTCAGTTGTATTCGATCTTTGGAGTCATGTATTGGACTTTTAAGGAAAGAGCACGAACCGTCGAAAGGAGTTCAAACGCCGACTGAGCTAAAAATATGCTCAGTACACCATAGTAGACAGCTCGTGCATTGAGCATGATAGGGGGAGAAGGGGGAATGGTGAGGGAGATAGATTCGGTCTGCTTGAGAGGGTATCGATTTCTGCAGGCGAACTCGCTTGCACAGTCAAGGACATGCTTGACATCCTCTCTGAGCATAATGGCGGAGTCTTGTCTATCACGTCTATAGCATACCTAAACTCAACTGTGAGTTATAGAAATCCATCCCCAAGCCCCTAAATCACTATTGGCAAGTCTCAGTTACATCGCTTTTCTGCATTAGTTAATTCTCGTAGTCCTCTGCATTAAGCAAGCGGTGCTGTTTTGACGCGTTCGAATTACTATTGATGGTGCTGCATTAGACTTATACTTAGGACGGCGTGAAGCATTCGGTAAGGCTCTCCGGCCGTGCACACTAGTCTAATCAATCAAAAGATGGACAGTTCTAAAAGAGTGTTTCCCTGGGTCTTCGACAATTGTTTAGCTGGCTCGTCTTCCTTGCTAGCCTTCGATCGAGAAAGCTTGCTGGAAGGGAAGTAATCGAGCTAGAACTCTGGCGTTTCAAGGGCTCTGGAAAGTTATTTCCCAAGTCAACCCCTTCTTAGCTTGGAAAACATATGGCTTTGCCTGATCAAGAAGCTGCACAAGCAACTATGAGGACCAAGCGCTCATCGTTGTCATCACTATCGGCCGATTTCTTCGCGGTACTATCATCACTAAGAGTCAACGACTACATGCCATCCTGCCACGTGGTCGATATTACAGCAAAACGGTGATGCAGAAACTTGAACGAACAGCTCTGATATATCTTGGCGCAGTCTGTCCTAACGTCTTTGGGCTCGCTCAACTCCTTCTTGATGACAAAAATCGTTCCATATGGCGTACTAAATCGGACTGATGAGTTATGTTGCGGGATACCAGGGACGCCGGAGACAGCTCCGGATCAGTTTATGTCATCGTACAGCTCTTCCGCAGAGAATACCCATTAAGCCAACCGCAGAAGACTAGCTCGGCCAAAGCGCTAGCGTAGTCGTAGCAATGGTGCCCACACCTAGACGTGCACGGCCTCTAACTGTACTATGTAAGTGACGAGATCGCGATGTTATCTGTAGGAGTGAGTACAATAGGAAAAGCACACAATACGACTTGGGCCGGTCTGAAGGAAGAGTGACGCGCTGCTATACACTGGATTCTAATAGGTAGCTTAGTTGATCCTTATGCAGTTATGAGACTGCGAGACCCAGCCGTCGATGGTACGAGACCTGTGCAGGTCAGTCTTCATAAAAGCCCACCATCAGAGGATAGATGTCTAGTTTGACTAATGCATTTCAGCTCTCTCAGTCTGAACTTGTCATTGGCGCTCTCCCTGAAAACCCATCCGTCGGGCTTGTGTGCATACGCCCCGTCTTACTTGTACGACGAGGTGAAGGATGGGGGTTACCTATGCCGGATCGTTCCGTGCGCCCGGGACTACATAAGGTTGAGTCTGTACTACTTGACCTCCCGAGAGGGCCCGAGAGATGGGGAAGTAGTCAATTTAGAAACAAGACAGCACCACCCAAACGCCACGAGGCTTGTATACCATCCCTAAGCAGTTAAAACACTGACAGAACACGTAGAGATGCACCCGATTGAGCGATGTAGACGACGATTATGTTCAACTCAAGCCACCTCACAAGGTTTCTTTATCCATCTCGGGTAATAATAAGCCCCGACACCCTTGCATGGTAGGAGTCTAATATTCTGGCAAATTAAGTTATTGGATTACACTTGGTCTGGTGTATAATCTGGTCAGAGTGTGATCGGCGAGGAGGGGATTGCCGAGGACGAGTATGACAGTTTACGGCTCCCTACAGCCTGCCTAGTCCCATATGCTCTGAGTTAGTAGTCGCCAAGCTTGGATTCTGAATAGAGACTATTCGAAGAAGCGTGGGGAGTTGCTGCTCTACTGCATGTTGCTCCTCGGGGCGTACGTCGTATAGTTAGCGGCACCTTCATCCTAAAATATGTCACCTCAAATCACAGTTCCCATCTAGTCAACTTGCGTGAGACACATGAGCCCTAGAGGAACTTGGATCTTGACTCAAAGAAAAAAGCGATGGGTCTCGTTTCGAGTGAGATGGAGGGCTGACCGACTGAGCTGCATAGTTACTCACAGATGGGTGTGCTATGCGAAATATTCCCTACCCGGTTATCGGCTGCGTTCTGGTGAGACGGTAAGCAACATTTCCAGAAAGGATTGCAATGTCAGACTTTAGAATGGATAGCCCTGGAGATTAGGCCGATCGATGTAGCACTGCACGATGCAATGTGAGATTTGGGAGCATCGTGTTGATATACCGGTAGACCACTGACATGTACCATCGAAAAATACTTGCAAATGCTAGGTCTATGTATACTCCTTTCCTAGCTTTTTGGAGCTTCAGTAACTATAGCGAACTCCTGTCGTTTCTTCCTTCTTCTGTAATCTCTTTAGCACACTAGTCAACTCTCGAGATTCCGACATCTTGCGTGAAGTAGACTAGCTTCAGAGTAGAGCCTAGGCAGACGCTCAACTGCACCTACTTCAGTAAGTATCCGTTTTGGTGCAGACCTGGCACATGTCAGTGGTCAGGATTTTCGGTAGCACATGTAGGTGGGTTGTCGTTTATGCTCCTGTCACGTTCGTTCGCCTGCATTCCCATCATTTGTACATCATCCACACTGGCCGCGACCACAACATGTCTTGCTTATCGGTAGTCTTCTCGGCAGAGCAAGCCACGCAGATGTACGTGATCTGCTCCTGGAGTAAGGCCCATCTAATTCCTTGATTTTCCTGGTAGCCGGTTCGGTCTATTGCAGGTGGCGCATGAGCCCGGCTCAGCTGGTTTCCAAGCAAGGAAACCTCCGATTTACCGTGGGTTTTTTTTCTGTGTGCAGGTGAGGTGGTGGACGCCTCTTCGGCGGCGTCGTTGATCACTACAGGTCCTATCCCTCGACGGCCATATTCATTGGGAGAATTGTGTCTGTAATATGGTTGATTTTGTTTTGGGGGTGTCGATAATAATACGAGCCAGATAGGAGCGAATCATATCGGATCTACCGGGACATACCTACTATGTAATGAGAAGTGTAGTGGCTAATAACAGTGAGCGTGGGACAAAGCAAAGAATCTTGGAAGCGAGCTGCAAGCCCAAGGAGCAACACACACATATAATATTGATGCAGGGTGGCCGTTGGGGCCTAGCGTTCCATGTCGCACCAACGACTCGACACACGATGGACTGACTGAGTAATCTTAATGGCGCGTTGCTTGAAGAATGCGAGCCGAGCCTGTGTAGGCATACCCATGTTCCGCCGCCCACGAAGATGTTTCTCCACAGGCTGACCCAGCGCCAGCAAACCGGATGCAAAGGCGACTGGCGAGACTGGCTCAAGATGCTCTACTGCTTACCCAGTACCGGTATCCCGTCTTTCCGCCCACTTCCGCGCGTTTACCCCGGGCCCTGCCCTGTGCTTTCATCTTGGCACAGACCAACTACCTTATGTGCTCCAACTGGTATAGGTATTCATGTATGCCTCCTTGAGATAGCATCGACTCAAGCAGCGCATCGTTCGATTTTTCTCGGTCGCCTGCGGTCATGGGAGACTGTCGCGGTCAACAGAAACATAAGTATGACTGCCTAGTATAGTCACTTCGTTCTAGGTCCACCAAAGTAGAAGACAGGATCAAGCCATCGCATACCTACATGGTAGAGCTAGCGGCCGTTGGCCTCTATGGTGTACAGTACCTAGTGCATTCCAAATGAGACGAGACATGCTAATTACTACCTATATCGCATGCAGTTATGCCGTCTGAACTAAGTAGCAACTTGTTTCTCGGCACGGCTCGCTCAACCTAGTGCAGCGGTAGCCTAATATAATTCTTGGACCCTTGCTCTACAAGGCGAAATAGAGGTAAACAGACAGACCTCGACTTGCCTACCGCAAGGGCTAATTAGTCAACTTGCAACTAGCATTGGACGAGAACAGTTCATACGACTTTTCAGAACTAGAGCAGCCGCCTCAAGGCACTCTAATCATCATGCACGCCGCACGGTATATGCCGTCTAGCCCATGTGGATGCCATACTTAGGTTGGCCTGCGGAGGAGTATCATCTTCCGCGTTTATCAGAGCAGGTGAAAGACTTGTACATGATCTCCGACGTCATCTCTGACGAACTACCGGTATATGCCCAGCTCTGAAAGGTCGCTTGCGACTCGTGCGGTGAAGCAGCTTCCTAGTTGCATTTATTATGATACCTAACCTAGTTACGTTGCTGGTTGCCCAGGCCTCTTTTGCCTTGCATGGTGTGCCTTGGCCACAGATTCGCCTAGGCCGTTGATCATTTCCATTTCTGACTTCCCAGCGGGATGTTCCTGGCACCAATCGACAGAATGGTTCAAAACTGGGATCTCGCATATGCCCAGTGGAAGAGATTTATTTGCGAACAGAGGCAAAGCCTATTAACGATTAATTTCTTTCTTGGGAGCGCATCCTGCAAACTAGTTGGGAAAATAGAGGGTGTAGTGACAAGATTATTCTCACACCCCTCGAGAGAGATGATGGAGGTGGGTAGACCTTATTGCATGAACTAATAATGCTCATTCAGTTAACTTGTCATGAGATCTTTGAGTTCTATAGGTAAACTTGAAATCATGATGATAATGAAGAAATACAATAGAAGACTTTCAAGTTTTCCCTATTTCTTTGCAGGTTAACTTCATCGCGTGGGGGGAAAAGAGCGAGGGGTGTGAAATCTTCATTCGGAATGGCCTCGAGATATGACCAGGCATTTGGCGGCACACCCATCATCTTACTAGTGGCGCTGGGATACGTATCCGATCTTAATATCATCGAAAATCGAGACCATCTAGGTGATGTGAAATGAGGCTACGTGGGTCTGTCGTTACCTATTGGACGCCTGCGCATGGAGTCTTCGATGGCGACACCAGCGATGGTGACCTTGAAGATGGGAAATAACACTCACGCCCAGATATAAATACCTGACGTTCCACCCATTCAATATCAGGAGTCCCGTCTCACTCCTCAGGCAGAACAGTAGTCTTCCAAGCTTTTAGCTCGCAAGTTCTGGACTTTCAATCACTCTCATTCAGCTCAAGAACCACAGAGTGCCATTCCTTCACCTGAGCAGCCAAAATGAAGTTCTCCGTTCTTTTGGCTACTGTTCTTGCCACCGCCGTTGCGGCCGGGCCTATCGAGTTGCTTGACTTGGACTACTACCCGACCTCTAAGTCAACCACAACTCCCAGCTATCCAACTGGCGGCTATCCTACCGGAGGCTACCCTACTGGAGGCCATCCTACTTCTTCTACCACTAAGCCTGGTGGTGGCCACACTTCATCTACCACCAAGCCCGGCGGCGGTCACACTTCTTCGACGACTAAGGGCCACCCTACCCCCTCGACTACTACTAAGGGTCACCCTACTCCCTCAACAACTACTAAGGGCCATCCTACTCCATCAACAACTACTAAGGGTCACCCTACCACGACTACCACCAAGGGCCATCCTACCCCCTCGACGACTACTAAGGGCCACCCTACATCGTCAACTACTAAGCCTGGTGGCCCTCCCACATCGTCAACCACCAAGCCTGGCGGCCCTCCCACATCGTCAACTACTAAGCCTGGCGGTCCTCCTACATCCTCAACTACTACCAAGGGTCATTCTACTTCATCCACCACTAAGCCCGGAAACCCTACTTCATCAACGACTAAGTCTAGTGGCAACCCGCCATCCTCCACGACAACTCCTGGCGGTGGCAACCCGACGACTACAACTACCCCCGGCGGCGGTAACCCAACTACTACCACTCCTGCCCCAACGACCACCACTACTCCCGGTGGTGGCAATCCTACTACTACTACTACTACGACATCCATCTCCTATCCTACGCCCTACTACGCCTGCCCAGCAGGACTCTACAGCGTCCCGCAGTGTTGCTCCACTGATGTGCTCGGTGTTGCTGACCTGGACTGCCACTCCCGTAAGTTATATGACCCATATATTCTTATCTTGTGAGATATCAGAATCTAACACTGCTTGTCTCACAGCCAGCATGGTTCTCACCAGCCCATCCCAGTTCCAGGCTACCTGCGCCGCCGGTGGCCAGCGTGCCCGTTGCTGCGTCATCCCCGTGGTAAGTTCAGCCCGCTACCCCATTGAATAGCCATCCATTGATACTAATACATCGTCAACTTCAGCTCGGCCAAGCAGTTCTCTGCATCACCCCCCCTGGCGTCCAATAAATCATGGCAGCAACGCTTCTGTTCCCCTCTCCGTAGTACTACTAGAGGCTACCAGAAGATCGGTAGCAGGCAGGGCAGAAAAGGGGGTTTCACTCATTCAATTCAAGCCATTTGTTTGTTTAAGGAGGGCTCGTTGAGCGTGCACGGGAAAGGGGGATTTCTCTGGCCATGCTCAAGCTGACTTTTAGTGTATGTATATATGCCACGAAAACTAGGGGCGGGCGTTGCTTGGTCACGCCGCCGTTAGATTCCGAGGTTTATATGTGTCTTATGTATAGGTTTCTACGTATACGAGGTAATTATATAATGTTAGAATTGTTTTTCTGCCACCTATGTGTAAGGAGGTATGGAATTGGGCATACGCATTCGAGAAACTGGTATGCGTTTCACTTCTAGCTCTGTTTACGAGTGAGCACCATCGCTTTCTCTGAGCAGTATATTCAATTTGTAATCAGAATTTTTATTTCATCAAAGATAGGGGGGTCTCTGGGTTTAGATTCGGTACCCCTATTTACACACTTAGACACATCACTCAATACGCCACTTCAGGGTTCAGATGCATGGAATGATAATTGGTGGCATGGGGCGAAATGTCTGCATGCTACATATGCACGTAAAGACCGTTCCTATCGTACAAACTAAAATGTAATTTCTCGACGTGTCTGATCCACGTACGTGATAATCTTACGTGCATACGCTTTAGGTCACTATACCTGTAGATATTACCATTTACAATTGCTACTACTACGTTGGGTAATCCAAACGCTTGTGATCAAATAGTCATTCGGGGATCCGCAGATCGGGACCTCATGATTTTTTCTTGAAATGCAGAGTCGCAGTTGGGGTGGAGTTGCTGAGTTGGCTACCACGGGGTTGGCATCGGTTCCTGAAATGAGATCTGCGCGCGCAAGTTGCTGTTATGCTCGCCTAGGATGATGCAAGCTAAACTGATCTAAATCCATACTGCTCGAATTCTTGACGGCTGTCATTCTCGTCGTCGCTGCCTGCGCTGTCATTTGTCACGTTACGTTGGGACGAAGCGTGCTTTACTGCAGGAACCGGGCGTCGATGCAGCAGTGGACGCGCAGAAAGTCTCTGCATAGATAAAGTCTTCAACGGACGCAGGTCCTGTCTCAAGAAACCGGAAACGGGAAGCGGGTAGCAGTTGGCACACAAAGTTGAGATGCTCCGCAATAGCAACATCAACATATATAAGCAGGCCACTTGCTGGTCTTATTGCTCTCTCTCCGACTTATAGACATATTCAATAGTATCAAGCCTAGGCCCTTAACCATGAATACTTGCAGGCAGTTAGCGACCATTTGAGCACTCCGCGCTCCATCGAGGCAGTGTGTCTCTAGCTTGATGGTTTATTGCTTGTTACTTCTCATACAATTCTGGGTTATATTATATTACCTCTGAATCGAGCCGCAGGTCGGTGAGAAGGGCCTTATGGACTTAGCAGCAACATTGCTCGCACTGATTTTCCTTTTCTTTTCATACAGCATAGTATTTGTTATCAGTCTGTCACATATGATTCCATTTATCAACAATCGGCTAATTGACACATTCCCCCGGTCTTGAAGAACTTGGTCAGTCAAGACTGGCACGTGTCCTCAAAGGCGTGCGGTACCATATGTAAGTACATGTAAGTATACCTATGTCCGTAAGTACCTGGTAGACTGTCCTTATCGCGAAGACAGGGAGTCAACTAGGTGCCGCGTTAGTGGGTAAAGTCCGTGTACATGCTCGCTAGGTACCTATGGCCGTTAGCCTCCGCCACTACCTAGGTACCTACAGGCGACCTCGACGCTGTGCTTGGTGCTTGCTTAGCCTCATCACCATCACCACCATCATCATCATCCCGGTCCCCCTGTTTATAGCCATAGAAAAATCAGGTAATGTGATCCTGCATATCATCATTACCAAAAAACATTCAATTGGCCGGCCGCCTTGCCTGCTCTTCGTTTCGTCTTGCCTTGTGTTATTTGTCCTTCTACCTGCAATCCTCTTTCGGTGCCGGCACCGGCGAACGCGGCTCTCTTCGTCGAGTCCTCGCGCCTGTTGTTCCGCTGCCCGTCACTGCCTACCTAACCGACTGCTGGTCTCACACATGCATTCTTTTGCACCTTGTTGCCGGTGATGCCCTTGCCAGGCTCGGCCGGCTCCAGGTTGGCCCTATTGTATTCGCTCGCGACGCCATGCCGCTTTGTTAATCTTATCCCGACCTTCGCCTTCCTCCTGCCGCTATGGCTAGTGGCGCCCGTGCTGGCCATGCAGCCTGGCCGCATCGCCGAACTACGCCATGAGACGGTCGACATGTTCTACCATGGCTTCGATAACTACATGAAGATAGCTTTCCCCGAGGACGAGGTACGCTTCTCTGCTTTCCCCCACCCGCCGCCCCTATTTAATTAGACCTAGAGAACTCACATATTGCCTCTCATAGTTGCGCCCCGTCTCATGCACACCGTTGACTCGCGATCCCATCAATCCCAGAAATGTCGAACTTAACGATGTCCTTGGAAATTATTCTTTGACTCTGATAGATAGCCTTTCCACACTTGCTATTCTCGCCTCTGCACCTCCCGATAGCAGGAACACGGGCCCCAAAGCCCTAGCCGATTTTCAGGATGGTGTAGCTGCGCTTGTTGTACAATATGGCGATGGTCGGGCTGGTCCCTCAGGCCGTGGAGCCCGAGGACGAGGCTTCGATGTCGATAGTAAAGTTCAAGTATTCGAGACCGTGATCCGGGGCGTTGGAGGATTGCTAAGTGCACATTTGTTTGCTGTGGGCGAGCTACCCATCGCGGGTTACGATCCTGGAAGAGCAGCCATAGACATTGAAGAGCATCCAATTGTCTGGCCTAATTCGTTTAAATATGACGGCCAACTTTTGCGGCTTGCCCTCGACTTGGCCCAACGCCTACTACCAGCCTTCTACACCCAGACTGGGATGCCCTACCCCCGTGTCAATTTGCGGCATGGTATACCGTTCTACGTGAACTCACCGCTACATGAAAAGACGCGCCCTCAACCTATGAGACCTGAAGAATCCCCTGAAATTACAGAGACATGTAGCGCTGGTGCCGGCAGTCTCGTTCTCGAATTCACTGTTTTGAGTCGTCTTACGGGCGATCCTCGGTTTGAGCAAGCGGCAAAAAGAGCTTTCTGGGCTGTATGGTCGCGGAGAAGCAATATTGGTTTAATAGGCGCTGGTGTTGATGCTGAAGAAGGGCACTGGATAGGAGGGTTTTCTGGAATCGGTGCCGGGATTGACAGCTTCTTCGAGTACGCACTCAAAACACATATACTCCTATCTGGCCATGAGCTACCGAACCAAACGGTTCCCCGCCATGATGCCCACGAAAGATGGCTTGATCCGAATCAGATATACCCTCCGCTTTCTGATAAGGATAACTCCCCAGATTCGTTTCTCGAGGCCTGGCACCATGCTCATGCTGCAATTAAGCGTCACCTCTATTCTGATTTGCACCACCCTCACTACGTTAACGCGCATATCTCCACAGGGTCGCCTCAAACTTTCTGGATTGACAGTTTAGGCGCTTATTATTCCGGCTTACTCACCCTAGCAGGAGAATTGGATGAAGCTATAGAGACCCATCTTCTTTACACGGCTCTGTGGACTCGTTACTCTGCTTTACCAGAACGCTGGTCAGTCCGTGATGGGCATGTTGAAGGCGGACTGGGGTGGTGGCCTGGTAGGCCAGAATTCATTGAGTCGACTTACCACTTATACCGTGCTACCCGAGACCCCTGGTATTTGTACGCCGGTGAGATGACATTGAAAGATATAACTAGGCGATGTTGGACGGACTGTGGCTGGTCTGGCCTCCAGGACGTCCGTACTGGCGAGAAAAGTGATCGCATGGAGAGCTTCTTTCTTGGAGAGACTGCTAAATACCTATACCTCCTTTTTGATGCCGAGCATCCGCTCAACAAGCTGGATGCCTCATACGTCTTCACAACAGAAGGCCACCCATTGATCATTCCACGCAAGACTGTCCTGCGTCATCCTAAAAAGCGACAAAGTGACAGATCTCTTCAACCTTACTTCGATGAAAGTTTCACCCATACTTGTCCCATACCCCCACCTCTCCCTCACTTATCTGGTTCGGCCACTGCTGCACGGACGGACCTATATAATGCGGCGACCTTGATTCGACTTCACCAGGTACCAAATTTTCACGGCGTCGTGGAACCTAACCCCCAACCGGGACCATCGAACACAAATGAACAACGACCTCTAATTGTTTCGAACCATACACACTTTCCTTGGACACTTCCCCAATCTATGCTGCCGGTCGATGGAATATGCGTAGCATCAAAACAGCGACACACCAGCGTCATCGAATTCCCTTCTAACACCCAACAATCTGTAGGCAGTGCCTTCAATCTCGTATTCGGGAATGGTAATCTGGTTCGAATGGGTAGCGAAGGCATTGTAGTCAATAGTCTTTCAGGCCTGAAAATAGGAATGATACTCGAGGAACCGCCCACTACATCGGAACGAGGATGGAGGGTGTATAGTATAGGTAACTTTCTCCTCGGGAGGGATGAAAAAGTCTTCATCTCCCGTGACGTTCTTGCAGATATTTCAGACCCTCTTTTCCATCGCGTTCGCGATGCAGTACTTGTCGACATTGTGTTGCAAATCGAGGTTCCGAATATAATGCCGACACATAATTCGACCGCTACAGATTTACCTCAACCTGAAACGAAACCTATTGTCGAAATGCACGACTCAGACCTAGGAGCGACAAACATATTCAACTCTTTGCTACAGCAACTTACATCGGCTCTGCGTGAGCCAGTGGCTACTTTTGGCCCTGAACCGGCACCCAAGATCGAGTATAAGTATATAAACATCCCAGCAATCACACCCGTAGGTGTGGGCATGGCACCTCTGCCAGATATTTCGGAGGCTCCGAATCCAAATCTTCAAACGCATATCGAGTCACTTTCGTGGAAGCGACTCTACTTTGCCGACCAGGCTTGTCAGGGGAAATTGCCCGATGCAGTCCCGAAACAGCATCAAATCATTGTTATGCGACGAGGCGGCTGTTCCTTCTCTGATAAGCTAGCGAACATCCCTTCCTTTGCCCCCCACCGCAATGGGCTACAGCTTGTCATTGTAGTGTCAGGTGATGAAGAGTCGTCCAAGGAGGGCGAAGAAGATGTCTGGGGTTTCAACTTGATCCGACCGTTGTTAGACGAAGAGCAGCGGACACCCGCGGGTATCCCGCGCCACCGTCCCATCCCCATGCTGATGGTGGGCGATGGAGACACAACATATGAGCTGCTGAAGACAGCGAAAAGTATTGGCATGCGGAGGAGATACCATGTTGAGAGTCAGGGGCTGACGATCAATAACCTTGTAGTACTTTGATTACGTGAACGATGGGATGCATATATGCATTGGATAGCGAAAAGAAAGCATTAGTGGCGTCATTGCGGGTGTTCGATTTACTTTTGGAGAGCTTGTGGCATATGTATATCTCGAAGCTAGTCGTTATATTAGCATCACGCATAAACTGGCGCAGGCCCTTCCCTTCACTTTCGGTCTTGTTCACTTATGTTAGTTCTAGGTCGACTGTCTGTATATTCAATGCTATATCGGTTATGGTACGAAAGCTATACAGGTCTACAGTCAACAAGGGTCCCTAACTGCCTAATTATCGTGCATTGTACCTGGAAGATACAATGGGGTGATGGTACAGAGGTGATATAGCAGTATGCATGTATGATACAAGTTAAGTGGTTGTTATATAGATATAAGCCCACCCTAGGCTCTAGCAGGCGTCTAAGACGAGGAGGTTTCGGACGTCGGCTCAACAAAAAGATGGTACGTCTTTTGTTGGGCGAGCGTCGTCTTCGACGGGCTACCCACAAGCGGGTCCTCGCCTTTGTTATTTTTGGGGAACGCGATGACGTCCCTAATGGAAGGGACATCACAGAGTATTGCAATCAGCCGATCGAATCCAATCGCAAACCCAGCATGTGGGGGGCATCCTGCCCGTAGTGCCTCGAGGAGATGCGAGAATTGGGCAATGCCCTCGTCGGTCATTTTCAAGATATCTCGGAAAACGTACTCTTGCACCTCGGCGACGTGGATACGTCGGCTTCCGCCCCCGACTTCCATGCCGTTGAGCACGAGGTCGTAATGATCGGCTACGGCGCTAAGCGGTTTTCTCTTGAGAGCATCGACGTCCGCGGGCGATAGGGGCGCGGTAAAAGGGTGGTGCGTAGAGCAGATGCCAGCCGAACCTCCTTGGCCTGGTTCGCCATCGTCGGGCGAGAATAGAGGGAATCTGTTGACCCAAAGAAATCGCAAGGACGAATCCTTGGGCATCAAATTTTCCTCTACGGCAGTATCAAATATCAATTTCCGAAGCCTGCCGAGTTCTGTAGAGCCACCTTGTAATTGAGGTTTGCGTGCGTGTGTGATAATTACGTCACCGTCTCTTGCAAGCAGCCAATCGTCAGTCGCACGACTGAGCAGACTTTCTGCTGCTTCGTGTCCTAGGGCGGATAGGCCCTGGAGTGGCTTTGATGAGTCTACAACGAACACGCCCGGTGTGCTGTCACCACTTAATTTGTGAGTCGTATTTGGCAGCATATCGAACAGTTTGCTGATGAAGCTACCCGACTCTTGTGGTGATCCGTTGAACCGGAACTTGCATGCATCTACGACCGGATTCTCGAGGTTAGTGATCATCTGCTTAAACTCTGGAGAGACCAAGGAATCTATTGAGATTATCTGCTATTTGTTAGCGCAAATGATGCAACAACGTAGAAATAATGGAATCACCTCAGATGCATGATTCGGACTTATCCGGAGGTCTGGCTTATCGATGCCGTAAAGGCGCATGGCCCTCAAGTAGGAAATGGTATTTGGCCTATCAAAGTCAATATATCGATTACTGGAATGATTTTCGTCGCCGTCCGGCTGCTTATCTCCTACACCATCAATATTGGTGGCTTGAGTAGGAGCAAACATCGAACATAAGGATCGCATCAATTTAGTGACAAGTCGTCTCACATCCTTGCTACTAGAGAAGCTCATCTCCAGATCGAGCTGCTGCCTGTCAGTAGACTACCGACTAGACAAACGGGAGAAAACAAACCTGAGTGAATTCGGGTTGTCGATCGGCACGATGGTCTTCATCGCGGAAGCACTTGGCAAACTGATAATACTTGCCAATACCACCAGCCATAAGAATCTGCTTATACTGCTGAGGGCTTTGGGGCAACGCGTATGCAAATCCTTTCCGCCGGGTCGGTACCAAGAACTCCCGAGCACCTTCCGGGGTAGACTTGAATAGAACCGGTGTCTCTACCTCGACGAAACCTTCTACATGCAGAACACGACGTAGCTTTGTAGCTACGGCCTCGCGAAATACCAAACGTTCATACAGAGAGTTATCGAATCTCATCTGCAGATGGCGAGATTGAGGGGGCCACACTGCGTCTTTCGAGACGATGATATCCTTGGGAAATGTGTTCAGACACTTGATGGACCGTAACCTCAACTCATATTCGCCTATCATGATTTTTGAACGGGCTTCAGTACCATCTTGAGTATTTTTGGTGGCGGCGGCGGCCCTATTTTGCAAGGTTCCAGTGACAACCACTGGGCTGTGCGCAGGCACCGACTTCAGATTAGTGTGGGCAGTGTGTTCCGCTGAGTGCTCCTCCTCCCAGCTAGATACAATCTGGACACGAGGCCGATCTCTTAAATTCAACGTAATTTCACAGAAGCTCAGATTCTGGCCCCTGTCTCGCCGTTTTCCAAGAAAGCCCGTCAGTTCGACCTCCTTGCCTGGTTCGGGCGATTGGTGGCCTGGATGGATGTATTGGAGCGCAATTGGCCCAACTAGGTGTTCGAGTTGCTTAGTCTCGCTCTGCAATAAAGTATATAGGGTTCAAATAACTTACGACTATTTTTGAAGATTTCGAATTGGGTCTCAGCTATAGTTTTTTGGGATGGGGTAGCAGTGTCGCTGGGTTCTGAGCTGAAGACACGACATTGTGTTCGAAGCCCCCAGAGTGAACGCGCACTGCTTGGTACGGCAACACGTCTCGAGGCAGCCCTTAGGAGGGGTAATCTAGATATTGACATGGCAGCGCCTCCTGATGAGCCAATATGTATTATATCATGGTAAATGGAGACATGACTTTCAGGCGTCGAGAATAACTTGGAGCGGTGATTAGACCCACCTAAAAGTTCATCATTCGACCTGATGTGACTAGGTACGGTACCTCTCATAGCATGACACAAATCCACAGCTGCCACCAGCTGTCAATTCTTCTAGCTCCGCCAATCCACCACATATTTCTTCGGCCGCTGTCAGTGGGGCTTGAAGCTCTTTTTTCCTTTCTTCTTCATCCTTCCAATTCAAATCAATGTGAGTATCCATGTTCGCGCAACCGTCGTTACTCTTGACCTCTTTGCTAATACAAGCCTTCTCGCAGATGATGAAAGCCGCGTGTATAATATGATGTGTTCTGCTTCTTGGAGCTCTAGAACTCTCCTCCTCGGAGGCTCAAGTGGTTCTGCTGCAAAGAGAAGAATGGAATCATGAAATAAGCGTTCGACACACCTCGACCTTGTTTACATCGGACGCAAGAAGGCAACTCTGATAAATCAATTTGAATACTGGAAGATGTGAACACGGACATCGCGCTATCGATGTGCGTCTCTCGCGATCATTGGGCACGATCTGGTGCTATGCGATGCCAGGTACCAAAACTGTCCGGGGTTGTGGGCAGGTTCGCTGTACACTCACGCTATCAAGTCCTGAATCGCGTAGCCTCTCGATAGGGTATGTCTCAAGTGGGACTAATCATTCTCGTCTATCTCCATATCCTTCCCGGCCATTCTATGTATCAAGTGAAACCACCTATCGATGATCTGTGGCCCGGTCTGGCCTGGTATGTATAAGCCGGTACTAGAAAGGCCACGGTAGTGAGGAGCACAGGTGATGTGAGATGCCCCTAGCTTGCTGTCGTCATCACCAGGCAAATTATGAATTTGAATAGGTGAAGCGGGACCTACCATCATATTTTTGGTATATTGTCTGCTTGTCTTGTTCTCTTTTTAAGCTTACGAACGACTTAGGAGGGATGCATAAGCTGTATGATCGTAACGATTTCGTTCACGATACCCCATTGGCACACCCCAGTCCCTATCATTGTAATCATTGGACAGCCAATGCTTGGAGTCTAGACGGTGTTGGAAAGACATTCTATTTCGCCGTCAGTGTTACTCTTTTCATCATTCCTACTTCTGGGCCAGTAGTGATGGAAGATACTGTTCGTTGGATGTGAAGACTCCTTTTATACGAGATTAGAATGTGTCTATTTCTTACCGATTTGCTGCAATTAGCAGTCCGGTGGTATGTGTATCTGAGAACCATCTCTAATGATTTTGGGTCTCGAGCTTGTGCCACCATGTGTTCTGCACGAAGGAGAGGCAATTTTAAATTAAAAGAGTTTGAGGGCGATCTATCCAACTAGGTAGGCAAATTGATGTCCTACGTGACTTTCTAGCGGGGAAATATTCGCGAAAGGACCTATCATCTAAGCTCCCTAGGGAATTACTCAGATGACTTATCTGTACAAAGTTGGATTATGTAAGCTATCCGGGCAATGATTTAAAAGAACGCTAACCGGCAAGGGCCATTGAGATAGGCCAGGAGATGCCCTTGGTTAAGTCATTCTGCCATTATCTGATGCTCATCAGGCATAGATACATATAATTAACGTGAACAATATTCTTGCTTTTCTTTCTTTTCGATGTCGATTCTTGCAGCGTCAAGACGCAAACCCTGATGCTCTTGGATACATGGGTGGTGCTTGCTTCCTTCGGGCTGCCCGACATTTCTATGAAACCTTATGTGAGAAACTATAGTGATATGGTATACACCTAAATGTCTAATTATATGACGATTTCCCCAAAGGATTGATGTCACAGCGCCCTTTACACTGTTCCTATGGCCATTGATAAGAATTTTTGCTCAATTGATTTTTCTTTAAGTCAAGTATGGTCAGTACCTACGTGTTTAATCAATTATGATGTTTCTACAATTTGATGGCTTGGAAATAGCGACATATACTCCTTAGCCAGGAAGATATATAGTTTGTATAGCCCTCATGCAAGAGATCAAGGTTCTACTTCGTAGTTGCTTATCGCCGTGGGGTAAATCCATCTGCACTTTCGATACCTAGTATCAGCTAGCTTCTATATGCTACATGCCTCGTAGGACGTTGGAGGACAGATGACCATATCGTTTATATACTATATAAATTGTTATTGCACTTCAGATGCTACTACCTACATAGTACATACATAGTAAAGCAAATGAGACATGGTTAGCAGCCAGAGTCAGGAGTCTTACAGGAGCCAATGACGATTGGCGTCAGCTTCCCCTTTAAGCTAGCCCCGGCTCGCCATGTACGGGCCCCCACCATCGACGTACGCGGTGCTGTATCTGCCCGACGCTGGGGAAAGTCAACTCCCAATTTCCAACCTGCCGACGGCCGCTCGCTACGACGACACGGACAACCAGCCACCAGCAACCAGCAACCGGCAACCAGCAATTCTACTTGACTGAATCCATACTTGTATTGTTAATGCAGACGCCATCGTAGACCCGACCACCCCGACGACATCGTGCGCCAGGCCAGCCAGAGCCAGCCATGGGACGACGCTGACTGCCTCTTGCTCTCCGTCTACCTACTTGTCCGCCCGCGTCCCCGTACTCGTCCTTCGTCTGTCCCTATCCGCTGCTCGCCGGCTTGACCAACGTGCGCGCCCCCGTTCCCAATCAACCGTACGCTGGTCTGCAGTACTGGGGAAACTCGCTGCTCCTATTCGTGCGCTGTGCTCTCAGTCTCGAAGCTCGGCCGCAAACGTCGTAGTGACGTGCAGCTTCTGTCCTACCCTGACGACGTCGTATTTCTCCAACTCAGCCCATCGGTGATCTGCGTGACGTGCAAAGCGAACCGAGCCGACGAGACAGATCACTGATCGTCCATTGTTTCCATTACCCTTTTTGTACGCTTGCTCCATCAGCCCAGCCCCCTACGGGTTTGAGAAGAGATGTCGAGCTCTTTCGAGAAGTCCGTCAAGGGCGCAACTAAGATCAAAGTGAGTCGGAAACCCGGAACCGTCTTCTCATGGGAGATGAGATGTCTGTCCATTCTGACCCGTCTTCCTGCCGTAGGCTGCCCCCCCGAAGACGAAGTACATCGAGCATATCCTGGTAGCTACGCACGCCGGTGAGGCTGGTGTTGGGGAGGTTTTTCGCGCCCTGCAAAACCGACTTCGCGACTCGACATGGACCGTCGTCTTCAAAAGTTTAATAACAGTACATTTAATGTTTCGAGAGGGCTCGCCTGACGCGACATTATCGTACCTCGCTAGAAACCGCAATCAATTAGCGATTAGCTCCTTTACAGATGGTTCGTTCGCCCCTCTCACCAAGACTATGGGATACTCTGTGCTCTATGCTAACCATTGCCTTGCTATAGCCCAGATACAAGGCCGAAATATTCGACACTATGCCTCCTACTTGGCGGAGCGGGTGCGCGCTTACAAGGATACCAAGATAGACTGGGTGCGTGCGAAGGAGACACGACTAGAGAGCCTGTCAGTCGAAAAGGGCCTGTTGCGAGAGACCGAAGTAGTCCAGCGCCAACTAACTGCTTTGTTGAAATGTGACGTATGTCTATATGATGTGTCTTGTGCGGATTGATCGAATGACTGACCGCTAGAAAGGTCTTGGACGAGCCTGAGAACGAGATTACCATCACCGTTTTCAGACTTCTGGTTCTTGATCTTCTAAGTCTATTTCAGGTTTTAAATCAAGGAATGATCAACATACTAGGTAAAACCTGTAACCTATTGGCTACTTTGTCTCATCAGAAGCTGACGATCCTCAGGGCACTTTTTCGAAATGTCGAAGGTGGATGCGGAACGTGCTATGGACATTTACCGTCAGTTTACTAAAACTACTGATGCTGTTGTCCAATATCTAACAGTGGCTCGGCAATGGGAGCCTCATACAAGGGTAGAAGTCCCTAAGCTGAAACACGCTCCAGTCAACTTACGTCGCCAGCTCGAAGACTACCTTAACGATCCTGATTTTGAGATAAACAGGAGACAATATATAGCAGAACAACAGGCCAAAAAGAAGGGTGGATTTTCCAAAGGTGAAAAGAGTACCTCAGAAACACAGTCAGAGGCTACTAAGCCGTTCCCTACAGCAAATGTGTCGTCTGCATTTGCTCCCAAGGCACCCCAGGCCACTAAGGGGCCTGACCCAGATCTCATTGATTTCTTCGATTCAATAGAGCAAAATCAGACCACCATGAGCACACAACCCAACGCCCAACCAAGTCAGTCAATACAGATGCCACTAGCGAATACTGGCAACACCTGGCCGTCCGGAATCCAGCAACCAACGCAGCTGCAAAGCAATGGCTTCGTGCCTCAGGCAACGGGGTATCCGAACAATAGCCCATTTCAACAGCCAAGCACCACTGGGTTTTCACTGCCACAACAAATGCCTGCTCAGATCCAGCCTAACTTCACTGGCGCCGGCTTCGGTGGCTATACACCCCAGCCAGCCTTCAATCCCAATAGCTTAGGCTCAATACCACAGGATTCTGTTGCAAATTTCTCTACGGGTACTCTCTCACCCCCCATGCAGACCGGCCAGCAGACGACGAATCCATTCAGGGCGTCAATGATGATGGGTAACCCAACCGGTATGCCTGCTAATGGCGCCACTCAAAATACCTTTTCCACACCAACGGGTCCTCCGACTCAGCCTCAGCCCCCTAGCGCTTTAACCCGACAGCCCACAAACCCTTTTGCCAGATCGTCACCACAGGGCATGACACCTTTTGCCAATCCATCATCAACTTCGCCCTTTCAGTCTCCACCACCTCTGCAGCCCCCGGTCTCGCTGCAACCCGCTGCCACTGGGACCAACCCGTTCGCAAGGAATTACTCTCCTGCTGGGAACCAACCTCAGCAGCAGCAGCAGCAGCAGCGACCTCAAACAAGTGGGGGGATCGCGCCACAAGCTACGGGGGCCACGAACCCGTTTCGACAGGGCGCTTTCGTTAATCATCAAACTGGGATGGGCTGGCAACACAACCAAATGCCTATCGGTGGCGGTCTAGATCAACTTCCAACGCAACCTATCTTTCCCAGACCGGCACAGCAGACACCATGGGAGCAGCAACATTAA
Source organism: Xylaria bambusicola (assembly GCF_022495145.1). Taxonomy (NCBI): domain Eukaryota; kingdom Fungi; phylum Ascomycota; class Sordariomycetes; order Xylariales; family Xylariaceae; genus Xylaria; species Xylaria bambusicola. The sequence goes on along the minus strand of NW_025953604.1, from coordinate 166,734 downwards.
TAGTTATCTAGTCGCTGCCTTGGCGCGGGGAAGCTCAACTACGTGATCGTGATTGGTTGTGAAGACGAGTGGCCTCTTGTAAAACGTAACAACCATGGAACAGCGTTTCCTCTATTCGCTTTTAGAAGCTACTTATTTGTTAGCACGGGAGAAGGGCGGACCTTGTCTTATTCTGTTTTCACTCTTCTGAATGTCTTTTCCCATCGCGAAGGACACGAGTGGATAGCGCTTGACTTCTTTCTCAGTTCGGAATGTAACTATGACTACTACGTAAGTACTTACTTTGTAAGCTTTTTTTGGTCAGATCAGATCCGGTCAGGTCGGGTTAGATAGATACAATACCCGCTTTGCTCTCTCAACACGACGCGAGCAGGCGTTAGTACCACCAATATTAAATGGGCCAAATATCCATCATTGGACTTTATTTACGTCTGCTTTATTGGGTTTTGCACGTAGTAGGATCTCGGTGACCATAAGCTTAGTTAGTGTGAGCCAGAAATTCCGCGGCAAACAACGTGCAAAACATCTTGTTGCCGTCGTTTGACGGATGACACGGTGTCTCGATACTCTGTAGGTAGCGGATGACTGGCTAGTCGTAACACTGGAGGGATGTGAAGGCTGAACTGCCAAAGGGGATCCAATGAATAACTGTAATTCATCGCTGATGCACTTTCCATTGCCTTGCTCACAACTCTCTGGGAGAAAATCTTTCCGAGTATTGTACCCGTGTCTACCTTCGACAACATAACCCTGCACAATCCCACCTAGCCCGGTTCTATATTGTCGAGTTGGACTTGATATGCTGTTGTCGTCGTAGCCATTATTTCCTTTCCCTCCAACCCCGGTACCCTAGGCATCCGTCCCATGCTTTTACGCAACCTATTTTGGGTTGTTTCTAATGCTGGAGTGTTGATGTGTGCCGAAAACAAAACGCCGCCGCTATGCAGATGAGACGGAATATGATGGTCGCATGTCGCGATCGACCTCGAGGAAGCTAAGCTTCTCTCTCTTCAAAGTTGCTGTTCTTCGCTGTATGCTTGTCTCTCTGGACCAAGTGTGAAGTAGCAGCTTGCTTGCTGAAACTTCTGAAGTTCCTTATTCACAGCTCTGGCCTTTCGCAACTGTGTTTCAATGGAAGTTCTAATTCTGTATCGCCGCCATTAAACCGAATACCAGAATTCATCATGAAAATACATCATCGACATCCATACGTCCCGAAACGCGATTTGTAGCACCCGCCTCTGCTGCCATGACTGTCCCCGGACCACGGGCGACATCCTTCTTCTCATCAGCGATGTTGACGCCAAGACCAGCAAAGGCATCGAACATTGCGCGTGCAACGTATTCGGAGATGCTGTACCCAGTGACGCGATGGTCGGCCCTTGTGCGAGCATCGTCGAGCCACTGGTTAGGATACGTATCGCGCAATTCGTAGCGCGTGGGCTCGAGCGCGGGTCCAAGTCCTGCGAAAGGGTCATATGGCTTGCTAAGATCTTCTTCCTCGTCCGAAATCTTCTTAGTCTTTAAGCCGCGAATTGACAGCGTGTTACTAGCGCCAGAATCAAGCAGACTTGGGAAGTGTGTCCCGGCAATCGCAGCGACGCGTGCCCTCTTTTGGGCGACAATACGTGCTTGGATCTCGGCGGCTGACCCGGGCTCGCCTCGTGCCAGCGCCTCCATGACCTCAGCATTGATGGTCGCTTCCTCAGCCCGCGCACGGGCTTCTTCGCGTTGCTCTTCCAAGCGTCGCTGACGCGCCGCCTCGGCCTCGGCCGCTTCACGTTTCTGGCGGGACAGTTCTGCTTCGTTCCCGCGGCGCTTGTTACGCTCAATCTCCTCACGGAATTCTTGTTCGCGATGTAGCAGCTTCTGTTCAGCGGCGCGGCGCTCATCATCACCCCCGGAAATCAAGTCGAATGTCAAGTCCTCGACATCTTGGAGGTAATTATTATAATCCCGCAGAGTCTCGAAGTCATCCTCTACCATGTTGTAGGCGGCGGCAACGCGCCTACGGATATCGACTTCACGCTCTACGGCCAAATCGCCGAAGAAGGCGGACCGGAATCCCCGATGCCGCAGAGTCTTTGTGCAGGTCGCATAGGGACATTGTGCCGGGCCTGATTTGAAAATGTTGGTCACGCAGTTGCTGCACATAGGGTGGTAGCATTCCGGGTTGATCAGGAACTCCATGTCCGTATTGAGATAACGCACGCGCTTGCACACAGGACATATGTCGGAGGGAATCTGGGCGGCGTTCGGACCGGTTGGCAGCCTGACGACGGTCGAGCCGCCCGTCACGGGTTTACGGGACATGCTGATCGTGAGCTTGCAAAGCTGGCTTGCCGCTCTGGTCTTTTTGGTGCCGCAACTTGGAAGAAACGCCCGGCTCGAAAGTCTTGGTCTGACCTAGGGCTTTGAGGACCGAGAGTAGAGATCGAAGCTACACATTTAGTAGCACTAGACTCGCGAAAGGCGAAACAATCGCCGAACGTTGCAGGTACCGAGACGGAAATAGAGGCAGAGGTATAGAAATGAGCAAAATGCAAAATGCGGTGTAATAGAAAGGAAGAGTCCTTCGAGTGATACAGCCGCCGCTTTTTTGGTTCTATGGTAATAAATTGAAGCCAGGACCTGGAGGTAGGGATGACATGACTGGCAGGGTTGGCAGGGTTGGTAGGGGTTAGCAAGGACGCTACCTATAGGTACCTACCTACCTAGGTAGACTATCATAGTTGCTGGCTACAAGGGACCTCGGGAGGCTGCAGGCGTACCACGCTGGCAGGGGTGCGCCTAACGATGGGTAGCTATAAGCTTCTTTGCCCCTCCATCGATTTATCACTTGCTTCGATCTGAGACGACAGACCACATATCACCACACACCAAACCATTCACTTTGGAGACAGACATTTGGATTAGCGATTGGAATCATGGCCGACAAAGGTAAACATAAGTCTTATAGACGAATCCCAGCTACTTTCGCTTCTTCAATACTCCTTCTCACCACATCTCTCCACCCAAGCATAACCCCCACCATGGTCCAAGCTAACCAGTCCAGATCTCACACCTGAGCAAGAGGCAGCAGCCCGTGCAAAGGAAGCCGCCGAGCAAGCCGCCCTGCCGTACAAATGGACTCAGGCAATCTCCGAGCTCGACATCGTCATATCCTCCATTCCCGGGAATCTAAAGAGCCGTGATCTCGTCGTCGAGCTGAAGAAGCAGAAGCTCAAGGCCGGCATTAAGGGTCAGGAGCCCATCATCGACGTATGTGCTTATCGTCTTCCCTCCCCTTCGTGTGTTCTTCGTGTCTATAGTCGTCCTATACTCCAAATCCTCAGCCACGCAAGGCCACAAGACGCCATCAGCGTCTAGAAATTCTTCGAGGCAATAAGAGTCTAATCCACCCCGGACAGGGCGACCTTCCACACGCGATCCAGACCGAGGATTCGACCTGGACCCTGACGACGGCGCCAGATGGCACGAAGACAATCGAGATACACCTGGACAAGGCGAACAAGATGCAGTGGTGGGCCCACGTCGTCACAAGCGCCCCCAAGATCGACGTCACCAAGATCCAGCCCGAGAACAGCAAGCTGTCCGACCTCGACGGCGAGACGCGCGGCATGGTCGAGAAGATGATGTACGACCAGCGCCAGAAGGAGATGGGTCTCCCTACCTCCGACGACCAGAAGAAGGCCGACATCCTCAAGAAATTCCAGGCGCAACATCCCGAGATGGATTTCAGCAACGCCAAGATTAGTTAGTTAAAGAGATACCCGTACAAAATAGAATGAATAAAACGACATTAGACATTTCAAGACGCTGGAGTGTTATAGGTGCTCTATGATCAGAAGTAGGGATAGCTGCATTGCAGCTTTGTAACGTTGGATGTCACCGGCCATGCGGCATCAACGGTATTTAGGAACGAGCAGAATGATCTGAAAACTTGGCTTCTTATTATGCATATGAGCTCTATTTAAAGTTGCAGGAGCATAGTTATGAGCTTTAAAAGTTTTAGAAGAGCGAGTATGGCATGTTCAGGGTGAAACGAATTGCCGTCTTCCATAGAAGAGGTAGACGCATTAGAGAGCCCTGTCCAGTTCGATTTTGGAGACGCCAGTAATGTCGTAGCAGATTGAGGGCTGCAACGCATCAATTGTCAGATTATTGAGCGCTCCGTTCGGCTTGCCGTGATACAATGACTAAGAAGACCGAGAAAAATCTTACAAATAATACGCACCTTTTGATATCGTTACAATGTGAATTAGCTTGGCTCAAATTTGAAGGCGTTGTACTATGAGCTACAACTCCCGTGCTTTGGCCACAATAGGACTCTAAGGGTGTAATGGCCTTAGCAATACGGTTTCACTTTCATGAATGGAAGTCCTGGGTCACAAACTCAGCATCGTTGAGCTAGTACATCTCCAGAACTTCTAAGATTTGGCCAGTCGTGCAGCCTTGAAACGGCTGACTCTCTTGGGCCCGCCCTCCTCCTCTTCCAGCGGCTGGATAGGGTCTGTGTTCTCCTTGAGAAACCCGCCTTGCCGGCCGATCATTCTGTTCCGCATTTTGTAGTATTCTTCTGTTACCTGCTGATGTAAGAAGTTGGCGTCGAGCTCATCCGGTTCTTTGATCGTGCCAGATGGCTCATGTTCTAATATTGTAGATGATAGCGTTTGGCCCTCTGGTCCTGATGGTGCGTATATTGTGGCATCGGTGGGCTTCTCCGGTGCCATCGGCGACACTTGTGGTACCGGCACACCGCTTGTTCTTTCCTTCCGGAATCTTGATGGCTTTCTACTGGATGCTGGGGCGTTATTGCTTATCCCAGAGGAACGACGCTCTATCACGTCGGATAGAGGGTCGACTTCGGGCAACTGTGTTGGCTTTGCTTGAGATGAGGCCGAAGGTTCAGCAATGTCGAGGTTAGAAGCAAACCTGACACTCTTCTTCCCGTCACCCTGATGCGCAGACATCATAGGTGCATCGCTGTTGACAGGAGACATATCTGAGCCGTTCGCGACGGCAGCGGATTCTTCATGTCTGACCGTGATACGACCGATGCCTTCACCAAACTCATCATCCTCGTCGTCACCAGCCTCTTTCTGTTCACCGAATGTTTGTCTGCTGAGTCGCTCCTTCAACTCGAGCATTTGGCGCTTATACTCGTCATCCACGACCCCGGATGTCGACCTTCCCCATTGATCTTCATCGTCATCCTCCTCTTCACTATCGTCGTAGCTCCAGTCATCGTCACCTGATCCTTCCTCGAGGGCGAGCTCTGCGACTATGGGTGCCATCTCGTACATCATTGTCTCTTTATTGTATCGTATCATATCTTCACGTAACTCGGCATCTTCCGGCGATTCATCAGCGGGCATAATTGGGTCTGAAATTATGTTCTCCTGGTTCTTCGCTTGTCGATACAATGCTTCTATTTTTTGAACAGTACTATTGGGCTTCTCTCCCTCGGCCTCTTTTGTATCTTCCGCGAAGGTGACACTTTTCTTCTTGAGCGGCTGTTTAGGGCGAGAAGCCTCAGCGCTAAGTTTTCCATGAGGTTCTGATTGTTGCCTGGAGTTGGAAGACTTGGAAGACGCTGCATCAATAGAGTCTGATGCATATCTTGTTGTAGTAGACGCGATCTCGTGAGGACCAGAGGGGAGTTCTTTAATACCAGCTTTCTCAAGCGCTTCTAAAAGTTGTGGCTGATTATTACCTGGTTGTCGCAGGGTATACGAGATGACATTATCGTCGTCATCTAGCTGCTCGCTGATCTCGGTGATAGGCAAGCCGTCTTCATCGGTGGCCTCGGGATTTGTCACCACTCGTGTGGCGGCGAGTTTGTTCTCGGCGGCTTCGAGCTGTTTCGAAAGCGTGGCTATGTTTCTCGAGACGTAATCCAACCGGTTAGAGACAGTGCTGATGACTTGATCGCGCTTCTTGGAGTCGTTGCGACCGAAGATATCAATGAGCTCCTTTTCATTGACCAACTCGCCTTTGAAGGCCTGCCGTGTTTGAGTAAGAGCTGCGCGCGTGGCTGTCGACGCCAGAGCTCGCACATCCGTTCGCAAGGCGTCGTATTCTTGTTTCCATTGTTGCCACTCGTCAAGTGCTAGGATCAGCTTGTCGACTTGTGCCTCGAGCTGCTCGAGCTGCTTTTCAAGGTCTTGAAATGGATCTCTGACAGGGGTCATGTTTAGGAATTGAGTATACTGTGACAAAGTTGGGGATCTGAGGATGACTGAGGATGGAAATTTTGGATGTGCATTATTTCTGCAGTGGCGGGAATGTGACCAAGTCCATGTGGGGGCGGTACTGTAACGCTTAGAGGTGCTAGCTACATACAGCATGTAGTTGGTACCCACTACCTACTTAACTTCGTAGACATTAACTTCATAGACCCGAGAGAAGACTTTTTCTTCTTCTCGTCATCTATGGGAGAAAATGAGGACAAATGAAAGAACAAGAGAAAGTGGAGGGAAATCCTTATACCAAATAGCTATAGTGGTGTACATACTCATCTAAAGTAATGTAGATGGCTACTGTCGATCTTCTGCAGCAATGCAACAAGAATAAAGGAGATCTCCTTGGCTCCATTGAATAGACTTCTTAGCCAGGCTTGTCCACGTGCTTTCTGCCCTTTTGATTTCCGCCAAGCACAGGCTTCGTATATTGAACATCAAGCGCAGGAGAGTAGGTAGATTGAATCAAGTATGGTGGTTTCTCAGGGGAGAAATACTAAGAACAAGCAACAAGTATGATCCTGGGAGAGATTCCTTGCCTTCGCGCCAACGTGGTACTCAATTTGTTCCTTGTCAGTACATATATGTAGACACTTCCTATGTGGTAGGTATCTTACTGACCAAGTAGTTATGATATACCTAGATACTCTTTCCTGTGAGAGTCTTTGGCGGCTATCCGCCACGGCTCCAACTATTCAGTCCTTGATTGAAGAGCGAAAAGAGAGCGAAAAGACAGTGCACTGAAATGCAAAAGACCACGCCATCTACCGGTAGCACCTTGCCCGGCGTTGAAAGCCCCGTCCTGCAATCAGCCAAGCCAGGGGCTACTATCCAACCAGCAATTGGTGGAAAGTTTAGCACCGGCGCTGTATCGCATTAGAATTTCCCCTTTTGGCTTCTCTAGATCTCGTACGGTCTCCTTTGTCTTCCTATTTCGCACGACCGTACGACGGCTCCGAAGGTCTCGATCCACATGTCTCCGATTGCCTAAACTATTCCGTCAATGACTTGAGCACCTCGTCCCAAATGCTAACGCCATCGTAGTTAGGGTCATCTCTATGCGACGTTGAGTCAATGCTGAACCATGTGCATTAAATTCGTCGATATATGCCAAAACTACTAGCCCGCCGCCAGCACAGCTCCACGGACCGGGCTCAAGCTTCAAACTCGGTAACCTAGTCCGGGCTTGTATTCGGAAGAAACCCCCTTAATTGCAGGGCAGCAAGCCAAGGGGAGATGGCGCCGCGTATACAAAGGATGTGGGGGGTCGGCGTGAGCCTTTTATGAAGAAATCGCATCTCGACAAGTCTGGTCAGAAACGAGCAGACTCGGTCTCACCATCTTGCCCATCATGCTGTGGCCAACGTTTTTCAGCTTCTTGTTCGCCTGGGCCGGCGTTGTTCGCGGCATCACGGTTACTTCATCGAGCGCATCATATGTTGTCGACACTGCTAGTTCGTACAATTTCATCGTGACGATTAGCCGCTCAACATGTGACATCACCTCACTAAGGTTCTACGGGACTGAGTACCAGTACCAGAGAACTGGAAGTCATATTGCGTCGGGGCTCGGCAGCGGCACATCTGTAGGTTGATCCAGCTCATGCTAGTCCCCTTACTACCGTTCTAACATAGTCTCAAAGGTCTCGTACACAACCAGCCCCTCTGGTGACACTGTCATCTTTGCTTGCACGCAAAGAAGCAGCTCATTTGATCTTACGCACTACATGGTCTTCCGCAATGGCGCGGCCAACATCTGGAGTGAGTAGTTCTCGGGTTACTTGGTTCTTGTTCCTGTTCCGAGAACCGGGGGGGGGCTTCAGTGTTGACTAAACTGAAGCTTACCGTGGAAACTCTTCGCCCTTTTGAACAATTTTATCTTATACTTTGGATGACGTATGTTAACCCTGAGTCTCATAGTGGGCACCAGCATCAACCAGGAACCGTCAATTGGAGAGTTACGATACATCTTCCGCCTGACGGGTTTGAGCGCTGCCTACCCATACGGTGAGGTCTCGAATACTGCAGGCGGTAGTGCCATCGAAGGCTCTGATGTTTATAACGTCAATGGCCAGACGCGCAGCAAATTCTACTCATCTGAACGCTTTATTGACGAGAAGGTGTATTGTGCTACCGATTCTGGTGCTACTGTTCACGCTTGTTGGGTACGACCAAACCACCAAGCTACTGAGAAAAGCTCTGGCGGGCCTTTCTTCCGTGATATCAGCTTGAATAATGGCGGCGACTATCAGTCAGTGACTTACTACAGTAAGCAATTCCCTATTTCCCAGGCCCAAATTGAAACAGAATAGCTCATTGTGAGCTAAACCTATTCTGCAAAACAATTGTACGCAAGGCATGCTTAGGACAACAATTACTGAGCTTTGGTGTTGTAGTGAACTCTGGCCACGTCCCCACGGAATCCTTCCGAACAGGTTTCCATGGTCCGTATGTCTTCTCTATGACTCGCAGCGGTATTCCTTCCGCTAGCTCCATCGATGTATCTTTCTTCGACAGCCTCAACCTCCAGAACTACGTCCCTATTTCCGGACGCCGTGGGTATATCAAGGGTACCGCGACTGGCGTGTCTTCGAGCTTCCCCATCGTCGTCCACTGGTACAACAACAATTACCAATTCTGGGTCTATGCCAGCTCCTCCGGCGCGTACACCTCGCCGCCTATGCCTGCCGGCTCCTACACAATGAAGCTGTATCAGGATGAGTTCCTCGCTGCGACTCAGACCATCTCCGTCACAGCAGGCTCAACCGTGACCTCGAACATCGCGGCGACCGCGGTAGCTCTAACAGGGTCGAGAAACACCATCTTTAAGATGGGTGACTATGATGGACAGCCAACTGGGTTCCTAAATGCGGCCAATCAGCTACGCATGCACCCATCAGATAGACGGTATGTATTATCATTGACGAAGATTAAGTGCCATCTCTACTAACGCCTTTCGACAGTATGTCGAACTGGTCACCAGGCACTGTCGCTAGCACGGCCGCCTCTTCATGGCCTATGGCTATGTTTAAGAGCGTTAACAATGGCCAGAAGATCAGCTTTTCGCTCCCAAGCGCCGTGTCTGCTACTGCTAGTATGTAACTACGAGCGTTCTATCTCCTATTTCCACTAAAGCCGTGTATACATACACTCTCACTTGCCTTCACGATTGGATATATACCCTATGCGGCGGCCGCTAATATGGGCTCTATAGCGCTCCGAATCGCCACCACTCTCTCCTTCGCCGGTGGACGGCCACAAGCCATCGTCAACTCATATACGTGCCCCGCGCCCGCTGCCCCCGCGAAGATCGATAGCCGTGGTGTGACCCGCGGCGCATATCGCGGATACGGCGAGATTTATGAGTGCAGTATCCCTGCTGGTAATCTCAGGAGCGGTAGTAACACCATCACCATCAACGTCGTTTCTGGCTCGAGCGGCGATGCATTCCTGAGTCCTAATGTGGTATGTAGTCCATAGTTCTTATTTGTAGACTCAACATTGTACTAATGGGTTCTACTTCTCTAGGTTTTCGACGCTATTGAGCTTTTCTACTAATTCCAGAAGGGGTTGTGGAAGGGGTTTCGCGGCAGTCATGCCATAGCTTACTTGTCAAGCGTCATATAAGCCGCTGTTTCCTCTCACCAGGCTCCCTGATCGTCGTTCGTACTAGACGACACGGAGGATAGATGTGCTTAGAGCTTGAAACAAGTTGGTATAGCCAGCAATTATATAGTCGCTAAGGATAAACGTTAAATGTTCTCTTTCAGGTGGCAGTATACAGTGATGTGTGTATTGATATATATACGATCTATGTTTTCTATGAGTTTGTTACTGTGTTCTACTAGCTTGTTTATCCTTGTCCCTTACCTCCTGTCGCCACCTCATCCCTTTCCGGACAACCAACACTAAGCAGGGCGATACCACCACATAGAACGACGCAATAATGGAGAAAGCTTTGCCGGGTTCCACGGCGGATATTAGGGGGTCGATCGCAGCCGACATAGCCGCTCCCAACAGGAACTTGATGATGTTGTTCGAGGCTGATGCGGCAGAGGCTTTCTCGGGTCTAATATCTGTGATAAGCGCACTGAAGACGCTTGCTACACCGGACAGCCCTAGTCCTAAGAGGAACACGAGCACTACTACAGCGCCAATCGAAACCTGATTTTCGACCGTCCATCCCCATGCCGTAATGACGATGATGCTTAGGATGAAAAACGGTACGAGGACCTCGATTCGTGCTCGTTCTATGGGAAACTCAGCCAAGTCCATGTGTTGACCTTTGATGACTGTAATATTGAGGCGTTTGGCGTGCCGCTGGAAGTTCCAGTTTAGTCCTTTGCCCACTAGTACCACAGCGACTACCGACCCTAAGGCTAGAGGTAGATACAAGAGGCCGATTTTTAGGCCATTATAGCCGTAATATTTGGAGAAGAGGCTGGGTGCTGCAGTTCCTACGGCGTAGAGACCGGCAAATAGAAGACCACCGTAGCTGGATAGGAGGAACAACTCCTTCTCAAATAGAAGGGTCAGCGCGCTAAGGAACCGAGCCCAGGGAAACTCCGCTTTAGGAGCTTCTCCGGTAAGTACAGGTGTAATGCCTGTCTCCAGTTCGTGCGACTGGTCTTTGTGGCGGTTCTTGAATAGTTGCAACAAAGTCTGGTTGGCTTTTCTCGGCAGAATCGAGCCATCCCCTACGATTCTGCGACAAGTCTCGGGAAAGAGGGCAATCAGGATAAACAGATTAACACCTGCCGTGATAGCGAGGAACCAGAAGATATTCCGCCATCCAAGAAACTGCGCGATCGCTCCGCCAATTACGGGCCCTATGCTAGGGCCCAGGATCGTGGGAAGTGCGAGGAATGCAGCGTACTGGCCACGCTCTGCGCTGGTGCTTATGTCGGCCACTACGCCCTGGCAGAGGGCTTGTGTAGACGAGATGGTGATCGACTGCACCGAGCGCAAAGCTAGTAGGCTGCCGTACGAGTTGGTCAAGGCGAGCGCTACGTCGGTAGCGATGTAAAGAACGAAGCAAATGATGTAGACTAGCCGCCGACCCATCGCATCCGCATAGCCACCGATGAATATCGGCGTAACGCCCTGGAATACCATATAGCTTGTAACGGTCAAGTTGATCTTCTTAGTCGAGGTGTGCAAATCGTGGGCGGCATTGTTGAGCGCCGGTAGGTATATTTGCGCCGTCCATGATGCGAAAAGCCCGCTGAACGCGGCGGCGATCACGATTAGCCTCTTTTCCCGTGATGTGTATACCGAATGCGCTCGCACTATCTCGACGGGCTCGAGTTGTGACGATGGCTTGTCGGGATCAACAGCAACAGTGTTGGAGACAACAGCGTCGTTACTCTTCTCATCCGGCCATTGAATTGTTGGTTCAGTAGCCTGCACCAGCGACAAGGCCTTCTCGTCAGAGGAGATTGGGCGGTCTGACGCCATTGGCTGCAACGGTAAGCTCTACACAGTAAGAGCTGTGTACACAATCTGCCACAGATGGCGCTCAGAACGAAAAGGGATTGATGAGGCTTTCAAGGTTCCTAGTAAAATACCTAGTAGTAAGTCTCACTTCCTCCCCAATTGCCGAAGTGTTACGGCTGAGGGAGTCAGGTCACTGGCGCGAGAACCGCGGGCACCGTGCTCCTCGCAAGACATCACTCAGTTGGGATTGTAGAAATTCACACCCTCGCAAGAGAAAAAATTGCCTCTCCATTCCGGTCAGGTCCAGAACACAGTTCGCTAATTGTGAAGATAGGGGCATTCAGGCAAGCATGGATCAATTGGGGTTCGCATCTCGCTTGAAGCAAGGCAAGACCAGCGCGAAGGATCAAGTCCTCACCCCAAAGGATAGAAGAATGGAAAATCGCAGCGAGCTGACAGCGGGCCAAGCTACCGGTAACCAACGTTTTCACTTCTCCCCCTGGTCTGCTTGGGTATAAATACTAGTGATATAGACAGGGCCTCTCCCAAAAGCGCATGATCTCCGAAGCAATCGATCAAAAGCGAACAATACGCTTTCATACACACGGTGTTCTAGCAGAGGCCAGATATCGGCAACAGCCAGCTAGGTAGGTAGGGTGAGCCGGCTCGAGCCGGGACTACTGAGACTCACAGCAAGTCACAGAACATGGGTTAGAGGCCTATATTACCCCGAGATCTTCAGTTAAGATCGGGAAGACCTATATACCGAACGACCTTCCCGTAACGGACGTAGCATTCTAGAACAGCCAAGTTTGGGCAGATGAGGGTCTCAAGGGGCGGGTTCAGAAACACAGCCCTTGGACTGGACCCAGGAATGAAGGAATGAAGGAGTAGGTACGCGCTACCAACTGCAGCTGTCTATGGCTATTTACTTACGGTCTCTACTATGTAGGCGCAATAGAGCGGCTTTCGGGGAGATAAGCCGCATCTGGATCTTGTTCAGAGAGCCAATCCACTCATTCCTTGCGTGCCGGTCAATCTGCACTATCTAACGGTAGAGTGCTAACAATTGCAACCATCCGATACTGACGACATCAGATAAGGGCAAGGTCAGTGCAACACCGGTCCATCCAATTTGGTCACAGATACCCAGTGTACACGTTCTTTTGCTCTATACTATGTACACTAACTGGCCTCTGTTATGGGTAGGGTTGGTCATAATTAGCCCACCCTCGGTTGACATCCCGCCCCAGGCGGTCCGTTGATGGATCCGATTTGGTGAATGCAACTTTGGCAGAAAACAGTCAACACGTGTAGGCGTGTAGCTAAAGGTACGCTATTACCAGTTAGTACCTAAGCCAATATCACCACAATGTTTCATCGTGTTCTCTAACCTTAGCAATAGCCGTGTATTGCTTGCCGCTCTCGCTTGGCTGACCTGTCAAAGTTGCATGGATGCTGGTATAATATCGGTATACCATAAACAGAAGAAGAACCATACTGTACCTCAGCTTCTTGCTTTTACCCTGCCATCTCGTAGCGGGGTTTCTCGTCGCGTATATCCTTGGCGCATCGCCACCAGCGAGCTGCATGTTTTATTCGGCCATAGATTAGGGAACGTACTCCGTACACAGTACTGTTGCAGCTTACAGAACCCTGCTCCAAGTAGGTATTGGTTGGTACTTTTTTACGCCGTACCGTACATCATGAATTTGTCGAGCTTTTATTGTTAGCAGTCTGCCTATGAGGAACTACACTTCGAGGGCACAAGACTGAGTTGAAAAGAGTGAAAGAAAGCCTTAGTATGTATAATACGAGGACTGGGCTACATAACCGCTCTGAGCCTTGGAAGTTGGAAAAGTCCTAGACGTGCTTGTGTGATTTGATAGACTTGAACAACGCGCCGTTAGATCATCAACGTGGCGCTTGCTATGCACAGTTATTCTCCGGAACTTGCACAACTCTACCTGTTGATTTTGTCCACTAATCTCAGCCTCTACTCAGTCCTAACCAAAGCACATCACAGCTTTTGTGCAAGTTCTGGCGAATGATTCTATGTAGCAAGCGCCACGTTGATCATCTAGCAGCACGGCCGTTCAAGTTTAACCAGTTATGTACATCAGCTCGTGTAGATGATATTATGTATTTACTCTTATAAATATACTATTTAGCCTAATCAGCTAGTCCCAAAAAAGGCTCAACCTTCTATTTCAAGATATGAACAGTCGCCCAGTGATTTACATGGAGGCCTCAAATGGTGTTTTAGTTCGGCTGAGGTGCCACGTATTTCTGTAATGGCCTCCATAGCTTCACCGGTTGAGCTAAGTAATAGCGGCGGTTAGTCAAGCTAATTAACCACCTGTTTTTGTGGTGGAAACTTACTAAGACTCTCACGCCAATGAGCTAAAGCGCCAGGGCATCTAGAAACCATTGTGATTGCTGTGATCATCTCCGGGTCAAAGCCCCTAACTGCATGTCAGTATGGCCCATAGCGACTTGATCGGACCTTCGCGAGCGACTTACATGGCTGTGTAAAGGAAGCAGCCCTTCAAGTCTGCATTAGCCTTGAGATTCCTCTCGATGAAATAGGGGTCTTGGCTAGCATATTTGTCGATAGCCAAAGACACCTGAATGAGAGGGTTTGCCTCAACTTCTTCCTTGTATTTGCCCATGAGCTCCTCGATGAGCGATAGTCGAGGATCCCTCGTCTTGTAGATACGGTGACCGTATCCGAAGAGTCTGCCCTTGCCCCTCTTGACGCCCTCGATGAAGTAAGGAACTCGTTCTGGTATGCCAATGGTTGCCAACGCCTCATATGCAAGGTCTATCGCACCACCATGCAGTGGGCCGTAGCCACAGATAAGACCAGAAGTGGTAGCCGAGACTGGATCTATGAGGGTAGAGCCCGCATGCAGCATTGCCGCTGTTGAGTTGGTGATCTCATGATCGGCATACAAGATCCAAAGCTTGTTTAAACACTCTTCGGCTTTGGGGTTCTCTTGAGAGACCCCCATCATGAACAAAAGGTTGCCAAGAAGCGACCTGCTCGGTTCTGGGGGAGTGAAGCTCTTACTGTTCTTGTGGCAATAGATAAGTGCTATTGTCGTAGCCAGATACCCAATTGTCCGCACGAGGGCCGCGTCAGCAACCTCTAGTCGGCCTTGGAACATAGCTTTCTGCGTGTGACGCGTGGCGCAAACGATCTCATCTGCAGCTGCAAAAGCGCTCATACCCGCGAGCATCATTGGCATGGTTTCAGCATCGCAGCTGGATTCGATGTTAGACTCATTAGCATCGCCATCTAGGGGTCATGGCTTGGATCAGTGACATACGGAAATGCTGATATCACGTTGATAACAGTATCGGGAGGGTTCATAGCCTTAGCCATCCCCTGTCGGACTTGATCCTTCTCTTCTTGGGAAGGGAGATGACCCCAGATGAGAAGGTGCATAATATCTTCGTAAACATGGTTGTGAAACAACTCTTGTATATCGAGGTCGCGATACCGAATGGTACCTCGATGACCATCTCTGTCATACCGCTCTGTTAATTTGCAGTTTCATGTCAAACGATGAGTTTGCAACCTTACATGAAGGTGATACTAGACTCTACACATGCTGTGTTCTGGTAACCTGTATCAAGAATACGAAGCCCCCGAGGAATTTGATGCCTGTTCTTGACGTCCTTTTCGCAGTCATCGTCTAGGAAACTGATCTTTCCAATGTCGGCAGCCCGGATGTATCCATTGTCGATAGGGATCTGATATGATTTTCCCGTGCGGGAGTCAACCACATCGAGGTGTGCCATTGCGTGTCTGATGACCTGAGAAAGGAAAACTCGTGAGGATGATGATTATTGCTTGACCAAGAGTAAAGTGAGGCATGAGCTAAGAGCACGATTAAAAACAAAAAAGTATGAACCGAATGAACTGAGTTTTACGCCCCTTACTCTGGTGACATTGATGATGTCCTCCCGTGAGAGTTTCCTCTTTTGATGAAGACCATGTCTAGACTTCACCCTCGCTAAACGACAACTTCATTTAGAATGATTATACACATTGCGTCCTGATCCATCAATCCTGCCATCCTGTAATCCAGATACCTAGGCGTCTAGACCCTGAGGCCCTGTCACCCAGCGGTTACTGCGTCGTACAGATCCTACAATCCTTTAATCCAGTATTCCAATACTCCAACAGTCCCAAAGCCTGAGCCATAGCGTTCTAGACAGCTCGGCATGCATACTCGCCGCACATGGCAACATGGCACGAGCATGGCACGAGCATGGGCTTATATGGCGGTTACATCGTGAAGTCTCGATAGTAATACTCAGTAGCACCGTTTTCGGATAAATTCATATAGCTTCAACGTCCCTTTCCGTACCAGTACGTTCTATGCTCACCACAACACTCCTGAACTAGACACATCTCAACTCGAATCGGTTTTTCTTTCTAATTCACTGCATCATGGCTGTTGCTGTCGCATCTACTACCGGCCTTATTGGCATGTGGAATGGGACTCGAGATGGCAAAGAGGAAGGTTACGTTGACTGGGCTTCAGGCAAGACTAATGTTAACAACCCCAAAGAAGTCAAAATAGAGGTTCAAGATATCAGAACACTCAACCCTCAGCCTACTTTCGAGACTGACGGCTATGGCCTTGTTACTCATGAGTCTTCCTTGACCTCAGAGCAATTCTTGGCAGGTGCTACCCCTGAAGGTAAGATCCATTCAAAGAAGCCCTTCAAATCGATTGTATCTAACGTGTTTTAGGCAAAGCACTGATTGAGGATGTTTACTTCAAAGAGGTTGCTGAGTTAGTCAAGAAGGTCACGGGATCGCAGGATGTGCTCCCCTATGTCTTCCGTATTCGCCAGAACAACATGCGTCCAGGTACTTTCTCAACCGAGAAGCTTTCGCACACGGCTCTCCCAGTCGCACACGTCGACCGGGACGACGTGACGGGTGAAAACGGTATGCGGGAGCTGCTAAGCGACCGAGCAGAGGAGCTCCTCAGGAAGGGTGTCCGCTACGCCCAAGTCAACGTCTGGCGGACGATCGGCGAGCCCATCCAACGGTGGCCTCTGTGCTTCGTCAACCACAGAGACGTCCCCAACTGGACCTACGCCACACACATGGCGCGAGTTTTCCCTGAAAACGACCCGCGGGTGGCGATCCGTGGCGAGAAGAGCCATGACAGCGTCCTCAAGCATGACCCCAAGTACGTGGCAGAATCCACAGCATCCACCATGGCGAGACTGACTTTCTTTGTGCAGCTACAAGTACCACTATGCCAGCGCCCTCGATGTCAACGAGGCCCTGGTTTTCTCATCTTTCGATTCTGATATCAAGAAGGTTATCCCACACGGAGCTTTCTGGGACGACTCGAGTCTAGAGGATGCGCCTATCAGGCGATCGATCGAGGTTCGCTGTTGGGTAGTCTTTGAGTAATGCTCTCGTCGTATAGTTATTGAGGGTCGAGAGGGTGTATATGCAATATTTGTGGGAGGATAGTATCTTTAATTTTGAATACCACATCGGTCGCGTAATTGGCGGTAGGCAAACGGCTGTAAAAATGCAATCTTGATTTGGTGCTACAAAGTCGGAAGTTGATCTGCTTGGCTAATCGTGCAACCGTCGATCTGCAAACTGATCGTCACGAGATATTCCCTAAATTAGTAAAAAAATTACTAGCCTACATACAACAGATCGGACCGTGCTACCGTTGACAGCCGGGGGTCGTTGCATCACTCACTTTAAGCGTGATCCGCAGACTCTGGCAGACTACCGTAGGACAGTCTGCTTAGGGCTGGTGAACGTTAGGCTTTTGCAGATTCGCCCTTATCTCTCAAGATTCGTGAATACTACATGGCGGGTCAATAGCACCCGCGTGGTTATAGGTTTATATGCTCTCCGTCATATTTGGACCCTACATGCGACACAATGCTACCGATCTGTATAAAGCATGCTCGGCATAGGTAAATGCTCCCTCTTATGCTCCGTAGACACCCCATTTCTGTAGAAATGGCAGCATGAGCTGAGGTAGTGGTTGGCGGTACAGTATGTTTGTCACATAAAGTGGTTTTTTTTAGAACACTTTCATATTCCCGTTATTGACGCTTTCATTTAGTTGGTGGGATTCGAACGTCGTCTAGATGATGCTCCTTATCGACTATTGATGAATGCAGGGGTAGCATAGTGCCAAGATATCGTTATAGACAGCTTTTTCCATCAAATCCATTTGCTCTAATTGGCTTCAAATACCTGTTTAACATGCTTGGCATTCTGAAACGTCCCTCATAGGGGTATCGTACATGGTATGCTGTGTTGTTTGGGTAGCATCCAAAAGGGAAGAGAGCATAGTACTTTCAGCCCCGAAATCTACTGTAAGCGAGTCAAGTATTTGCTCCCATGCGGAGATGGCAGGCATGAGCATCCCACCGTGTAAGTAAGACGGGATATGTTATCTGTACTACCTATGTATGTAGGTATACTGACTCTCAGTATCTCCAATCACGTGCGTATCCCACATACATGTATGGCACGTTATACTATGTAGGGAGGTGAGATGGAGTGGGACTCGTGCCACGCAATAGTTGATCTATTGGGCGTGCTTCAGCTTGTGTTCCGTTGATTATGGGACATGAGTTTTGCGCTGGTCTGTCTGTTTCCCATTTGCCCAGTCTTGGGCCCATCTCAGCCGCCAGGGAGATGTGACAGCCATAACGAATTTCATTTCTGCTGTTGCTTCGTAACAATACAGCCATTGAGACTCGGTTGAGATATCTCCACACACAAAAAACGCTTCGCTAGTCCCCAAGTCAGAGCCCCGTCTTTAACCCAGTCTAGAAAAAAGTACCCAATGTCCTGAAAACAAATTCTGAAATGGTACCTATCCTTGTCATCTCGCGTCCATATGCATCTTATTCACCTGGTACTCGATAAGCATTGTGGGACTTTAGTACGCCGTAGAGCTTAGCTGTCCGCGTCAACACCGTAACAAAAGCCTGTCTCCTCCACCGCGCATGTCGCTAAGTGATCCCACATCGCCGTTGAAGACTTGGCAACCATTTGATCTTGGCCCATGCATGTTGCTGCTGCTGCTGCCATGGCGGCCGCTCGAGGATTCTCTAAAACAGCCAGGCGGCTGGGCCGTGGCCGACCGTTCGAATATCGTCGAATCTTGTTGCAGCTCTGCTTGGCTAGATGGGTGTCTCTTGCAGAGCTCCGGGTAAAAATAGCCCCACACAAGGGGCAAGTGCACTTGTTGCTGGCGCCAGATTTCTCCTTCATATGTCTCATGAGATTACTCTTAGATGAGAACTCGCGGCCATTGCATCCGTGCTCCCAACACCGTGGTTTCTCGTCACGATCCACGGGTATGTCATTGTTCGGGCCATCTAGCAAATCCAGTATTGCCATAGGTTGATTTAATGTTGTCGGACACGGACTAGGTAATACGAAGCTGCTCGATGTCTGCTGGCATGAAGCCACTGAGGTGTGTAGAATACTGGTGCCATCGGGTAGACCGCTAATAGCATTGTTGTTATCAAGTCCGAGAACGCTGCTGCTACATATTAGTTGCTGCTGACTAGTCTTCATTATAGTGACTTGCCGGTGAGAAGGATGCTGGTTGTTGCAACCAGATGGTCCACCGAATAGGAGAAACTCATCTAGCAAGCCAGTGAAAGTAGCCAACGGTGTCGCGTGTTCATGAGTTTCTTCGGGGTCACCTAGTCCTATATGGAAGGGGTTCTGTGATGATTTATAATCCATATGTTATATTATAACTGGGTAATAGCCACCTGAGCACTTGTCAAGTTGTAAGAAAACCGGTTTGTGGAAGTAGACCAAGAAAGATCCACCTGTCACGTTCTTAATTTTAGTGAACAGCGAAATCAAATAGGTAGTAAGGATCGAAGCGTCGGGACACGCCGTCTTGATAGCTTTCAACCGCCTCAAGGTCACTCCGCCGTTCCCGAGGATAGCCTGGTCACCTTATGACTGGCGTTATGATGGACTCACTCAAATTGGCTCGAGTTTTCCAGCCCCGGCGCGACAACGACTCTAGAACGGGAGAGCGTATCTGATTGCCATCTTGACAAATCGGGTTACTTACTCGCCCCGATGTGTCAAGCCCCGACATGTCGATCCCCTACTGAGACGGCTCAATTGTGATTAAGGCGGACCGGGGCAAAATATTGGTTACAGCATTCATGCGAGCGTTTGAAGCTTCCTCAACAGGATGGGTCGCATTTGGCTATGCCAAGCCGATGCGAAAAACCTTGCACCTGCAGCCAGTAGTGTGCCCTCGTTTAGACAAATATGAAGCATAAGCAACTTGCAGAAATAGGGACTCACTGGCGCCACGTGACTTGATGCAGGCCCTTCTCAACGGCGCCTAGAGGCTAGATCAGCTACCAGAGAGCCTAGGACTTTGGAAGCGGGCGGGGGGTGAACACACGGGTGTTCTTGGCTCTGCCGTGGCCGTTGTGCCTGGAGTTACATTGTGGCCTTCTACCCGGCTTATTGGTTGTTGTAGACACGCTACTGCTCGCCTGAGGCAAAGAGGGTGAGGGCGGAAACGGCCATGACTTCCCTGGTGTTGGGGGCTTTTATTAGAAATTCTACCCCTGGTAGCCCGGCAAAGATGAGGAGCCGCTTTATGGTGTTGTGCACGTGCACTTCACCGTTGACCATCACGACAGTGGCCAATCATCAATATCTCGGCTACCCTCGCTGTTGGGATAGCAGTTAGCCGTATAGATGTGTTAACACGAAGTCACATGTATGATAGTATGTGAAAAGGTATGCTAAAAATATATCACGTATAACATTGAATATTCATTACGCAGGAGTAGCCTGAGGAATAGCGTCGTTAACCTAAGTGACACAATAACCTTGAGATACGTTCCTCATAATGTCTATGCTGAGGGTGAGGTGTGAAATGCCGCCCCTGTCATGGCCAAGTACAATCCTAGAGTATCGGAGCTGAAAGAATTGTGGACTTTTACAACATACTCAAACTTACAATGATCTTCTCCCTAACTCTCAGGTCGTGTATATAGTCCTATTCTTGCACTAGTTGAAAATTATACGCGATTCATGACAATATATGTGTTCCAATATGGATTCTTCGCTTTCATATCACGCGTTGTATTATGATAACCAATTCACTACTGTCATTGGACTGAAAATGCTTCTTATGTCTGTGGGAGCTCTGCTGTCTACCCCTGACCTGCCTCCTTCAGCATTTGTTGAACTTGCCCCGGGGGCCCTAGGGAGGTATAGATATCTCCAAAACGCTAAAATTTCCCAGATTTCGCAATCCGCAGCTAGTTGGATTCTATAGTAAGGCATGATATTCTACTGGTGGCAAATAGATTTCTTGTTACAATATGAGGTCTGAGAGAAGTATTGGGAATCACGTCAACATTACCACAGATAAGCTGAATTCATTCAATCATCTTATCTTTGGCAAAGTTGCTTTAGCTATCCCGATGTTAAATCGGCACGTGAAGCACTGTCAGGATGATTCATCATGATACATACTTCGCTGCGGGGTAAGATCTATTAATCGACCTCGACTATCCAACTGTAAAATAGTTATCATGGCCCACAGAGAATCGCCTTGAACGAACGCAGTAAAGATGAAGGGAAAATCTCAGCATGCCATTGTTTTCGGAGCGTCCAGTCTGATTGGCTGGGCCGTCATAGACCAGCTGCTGCGCTGTTACCCACAGGTAGGCGCTTTCTCTAAGATCACCGCTGTCACGAACCGTCCGATCAAACTTTCCGAATGTTATTGGCCTGAGCCAGGCATGAACCGTCCAATACTTCAGCTCGTCTCGGGCGTTGACCTCCGTGATGGAGATGGTGTTACGCTATCCCGTACTCTAAAACAAGTAGTCAAAGATATCGACACCGTTACTCATTTGTTCTATCAAGGTATTTTATGCAACATAATGAAATTTTCGACGATAGAAATTGACGAGCATCAGTATTTGCTTCGGTCCCCGAGGATATCGAGGAGGTTGCAGTGAATGGACATATGTTCCAAGCAGTTATAACTGCCCATAATTTGCTTTGCCCAAATCTTCAATTTGTGATTTTCCCAGGAGGAACACGTGTGGGTACATATGATTCGATCTTTTGTGCGAATATTGCTAACAATTTTTGAGGGTTATGGGATTTACACAGCGGGAGGCATTTTCACTCCTCCCTTGACTGAAACCATGGTGAACAACCTTCCATGTGACTACGCGAAGACGCTTGTATATCTCGCGTATCGTGAGATGCTTACTGCGGCAAGTGAACAAAAGAATTGGACATGGTGTGAGGTCTGTCCAGATGCAATAGTGAGTCTCTATCTCATTACAGGGAGACGTAACTAACGCATAATGAGATTGGCTTCACTCCAAATGGCTCACAGTTCAGCTTGGCACTTCATTGGGCCCAATATCTATCTCTGTATGCCCACAACCATGGCGTTGAACTAACGTCCAAAAAAGCCGGAACATCTGCAGTCAAAGTAGCTTTCCCCGGAAGCACAGCTGGCGCCAATTCCCTCTTTTCTCCAGTTTCCGCCACAACACTTGCACGCTTCATGATATACGCCTCTCTCCACCCAGATATATGTGGTGGCGGACAATTATTCAACATCGCCGATAGCGAGGTACCATGCACTTACGGCGAGCTTTGGCCGCGGCTCACGAATTGGTTCGGCTTGGTTGGGACCGGGCCCGTTGAGGACTCAACAATAGACCAAAGCTCCTTGGCGGTTGGTGAGCTGCCTGAAGCAGCTCGTGCTCCAAAACCAGGAGAGTACATAGCACGACACAAAACCGTTTTTTCTCAGTGCGGAAACGAGAAGGCCATTGACAGAGGCGTTAGTGCTGGGTGTCGACAACTAGATAGCGTGGGTTATTGGCTTACCTTCGATAGGCACCTAAGTCTTAAAAAGTTGAGGGAAACAGGCTTTAAAGCAGACAGGGACCCCATTGAGGGCTGGATAGAGAGCTTCGAGATGTTTAGAAAGGCCGAATTAATATTGTAATGCGACAATAAGATTGACATAGGTAGAAAGCTACAATACTTGGCTTTAGGTGGAATCCTGACTGCTGTTCGTCCACAGAATATAAGCATATGTCCAATACACCAGACTAGCGGCCACGATAATATATGCTTTGTTTCTAATTTTTAAGATAGGTTAAGTAGCTTGGCAGTGTTTGAAAGTCGTGTCACATGTAATATGGTAATGAACACCTAAAACCTAATTAAAGTCGTCGAGGCTGCCGGACTAACTTTTCAACGACTGTGTAATTATTACGCCCCTGGTGTTTATACTATATGCTATGTCTATCACAACAATTCCCATTCGCATAAATGCATATAACCCTAAAATTCTAGATAGAGTCATGGGATCACTAGTCAATCTAGAGTAATAATAAGGGTAGCAGCTCATTGTCGGGACCGGGGACCTGACCGCCGGGGTAACCCCTATACACAACAATATACGACTTTTGGGTATTATAATCGTAAATATGGGCATCTCGACCTTATTTAATCACATAAACACTCTCACTAGCTATAATTATTCCTAATGGTACAAGTAAATACTAGTCGAATTCAAGTTGAACGCGGTCGCTCTCGTAGTAAGGTCTGACTGAAGCCAGAGGTCCGCTTCATTGACTCCCCCTGACTGGCCGCAAATTCAAACAGCGCGGCTCAAAATTTTCAATTCTGTTTCGGTACAATGATTGTGAATTGTCTGACACTTGCGGTAGTCATCGCCCTTGAAGTCGAGTCTGTGATTGGGCAGACCAAGTAGAGCAACAGTTCAGAAGAGCTCGAAACCTAAAGCAAATAAATCTAGGACAATTACACGACGCACCAAGAAATTCACTCTGTTAGAAGATACCAAAGAGCACTTGTGTACGCCCTTCTGGATTTAGGAGGTGTCGGCGCAAGGTTATGATCACGTCACGTGTATCAGAGGCTGCTACGTCGTCGGTGCCTACACCTTCTGGCATTCCGTGCCAGCTTCAAAGTATGGAGCGAGAATCACAACGTAGTTGTTGTACTGATCACCTTACGAAAAACTACACCGACGTTGGGTAGTAGCATGCTATTACCGAAGGCAAAGAATTGATGAATGATCACGGACGAGTAGCTTTGGGTGGCAACCTGTCGACCTCCCTTCGCAGATGACTAGTAAAGGCAATCACAAGCTGAGCTCATTGTTTCGAAAGGCAGCTGGCAACAGATATCTTATCCTTGCTAATACATCAGATTAGGAGATAGTATGAACTTGGTTTTATTATGCGGCTCTACTAGTGACTAGTTCATGATATGATAAACTACCAAGTCAGGAGATCTACGAGTAAGGAGGGGAGGCGACATCATGATACTCTGAAGCGGCGGATTGTCTTAGATATCATATCATAACGCAGTACTAGTGAGACAAATCGTATTGAACTATTGAGGAAAGCATGCATAATCTATCTTTCGATCACTCCAGAAGCATATGTCGTACTCGTGCTCACATGGAACGAGCCCACGCACCAACATGGCACGGCGGAGGTTGTGGCTGTAGATTGGTTTGTCCATATCGTCTCACTTTGCATACCAATGTATGGCGCGGGCCTGTTGGGCAAGTTCGAGGTGGATAGGTCATTTTATCACATTCTCTACCCCATGTCGGACGTCTTTCAGCCTCCTGCGAGCATGATTCGGCAATCTGGTCCGCAGGGTTTCATTGCAGGAGAACCCAAAGAATATCTAGTATTAATTCTCCGATGCAACTGCTACCCTTCAACAACCACTTACGCACCTGTGACGTATCTCAATCTTCCCCTTTCCAGTGATAATCAAAACTCATGCAGACCGCTTGTCCTCTTCGCATGCATACCGCCACTTTGTACCCACACCAAGGGCTGGCTTTTATGAGCTCGGCCGCCTGCAGGACTCTAAAACCGTCTATAGCGTTAGTCAGTGGACATGGAGAAAATGACCAGTAATATTCTCCCTACCTGCTGCACGGAAGGTTGCGTCGTTAGGTACCTCTCACTGGACAGATAAACTGTATAGATTTGACCTAGTATGGATAGCTAAGATAGAGGGGGGAAACATGCGAACGAACGTGAACAACTCACAGCACGCATAGGAAATACAGCTGGAAATCGAACTCTGGCACGTGAGTCAAAAGATAGAATATATTCTTTTGAAAGTAACAGCCCTCAGTCTCCTGCGGAAGCATCATAGCAAGTGTAGCCCTTTAACTGTGAAAATGGAGATGGCTTCTTGGTTGATCTAGTGTGTATAATTACTTTGAAGTAGAATAATCCACCACATCGTAAGCATGAAGGGCACGGCAGAATGGTATCTAGGGGCCCATGTTCTTGAAGAGATTACTGCCATTGAACTACGTATGACTATTTTTCTCAAACGTCGCGATCAGATCGGTATTATTGCGCGGATACCTGGAATATGAAACCATTTGTTGAGGTGCGTTTCTAGATCCTGTCAGAATCAAGCTATCATCCAGAGAGAAATGACTCTAACGTTGAGCGGCGGTAGTATAGTCAATAACCTAAAGTGTGTGAACTATGTCTCGAGGTCCAGTTCTAGAATGATGATATCTGCGGCTTTCTCGCCAATTGCCATAGCGACACTGTTAGTGTTGCATCCCACGTTACCTGGAAGGATGCTCAGATCTGCCACCTTGAGTCGCTCGATGCCGTAGACATTGAGGTCAGCATCTACCACGCCACCTTGTTCGCGTACTAGCGACATCCTACATGTCCCCTGGGAATGCCATGTTGAACTGAGATTCTTTCGAACCCATTGTGCTATTACCTCGTCGTCTTCATGGCTATATGAAATTTCATAAGCCGAACCCACTGCAGGACCGTCGATGCAAGCTGCTTGTGAACCTGGCGAGAATTCTGGGTGCATGTGGGCAACCTCTCCTCTGAAGATCTCCATTCTCCGCGCGATCCTGCGCTGTATCTTGTATGCCCAAATGTGCTGCTTGAGATCTACGTTCTCAGGATCCGACAAAAAACCAGTACTGAAATCCGGAACGTCTTCCAGCCCCGGGCCAGTGATATGAATTTCTCCTCTGGAGACTGGATAGGTGGAAAACGGCGCAATACAGTAGTATTGTCCCTTGGGAACACTGGCCCTATCCCCATAGAACCTAGCATACTATCAGCATGTCTAGACTGCAGACAGGATACTAATCATGATTGACTTACCCGCATGCTGGGGTTATCAGCATCAGAGGCCGGTCTTCCCGCCCTTGGTATTCCTTAACCCATTCATTCTGGAACGCAGGCCCAAGACTGGTGATATCTGCATCGCTTGGACGTAGCTTGCAGTATGCATCAACAGCATTCCAGCTCAAAATTCGTTCGTTGTGATGAATTAGTCCCTCGGTGTCAAGCCGGCCGGACCAAATAGCGTCCATAGTCTCCTCTGGTTTGAGGCACGATTTGTAGGCGTAACACATGACTTGATGATCTTGGTAGTGAGATCCGACACCTGGAACATCAGCAACGATAGGCACACCAGCCGACCGTAAGATGTCGGGATTGCCGATTCCCGAGCGCTCAAGAACTAAAGGGCTACCAAGGGCGCCACATGATATAATTACCATTTTTCTTGCCTTTAGCGAAGATAGCGTCTGAGTTTGGCTGGGCTGGTACTCAATCCCGACTGCTCGCTTTGCATCAAATAAGACACGTCTCACTCGCGACTGCAGTAGCACATGCAAATTAGAGTGGCGTCCGTCATTGAGCCTTGGAAATAGGTATTGATGAGCGGTGTCTTGCCGTCGTCCTTCCAAATCAACCCAGC
Source organism: Xylaria bambusicola (assembly GCF_022495145.1). Lineage (NCBI taxonomy): Eukaryota > Fungi > Ascomycota > Sordariomycetes > Xylariales > Xylariaceae > Xylaria > Xylaria bambusicola. The sequence continues at coordinate 140,203 of NW_025953604.1, read as the reverse complement.
GCATCGCAGCCTGGGCCCCAATAGTGGCATCCATAGTCTGCAGGTCGTGAACCTCATGCCACCCCGTGGCATCAACAGCGGTCAAGAAATCATCTTGAAACCGACGAGAGCCAAACCTACCCCTAGAGACCTGCATCGGGCCATTCTGACCATGGCTCCCAATGCTATGAGAGCCATGATACGTTTCCAGCTACGTTGAAACAATTAGCTCGCTTCTAGCGAATATGAAAAGCCAAGGGGCTGGTTGCTTTACACACCTTGTTCATGTACATTAGCATCTCATCGGCAGACCACCCTGGAATCGACCAGGCGTCGAAATCAGAACGCTGCGGCCGCGAGTATACCATCAGGTTGATTGAGGAGCCGCCGCCCAGCACTCCTCCTGCCAAGACTTCAAGTTCGCGGTCGGCTAGATCTGCCGACGCCTTAGCCTTATAGCAGATGTTGTAGTTGCTGTTAGGGCCCAGGTTGCTCAGGAATAATGCAGGGTGTGAAAGTGATGGGATATTCTGGTTGGAAGCGCCGCCCTCGACGACGAGTATTGACAGACCCGGGTCAGCATCAGAAAGTCGGGCTGCGATGATGCAGCCGGCGCTCCCACCTTCATCGCGACAGGTCAGTACTTATATATAGTGACGTTACGGCTTGATGGAATATGTATACCTCCTGCTATGATAACGTCCACCTCCTGGAGTTCGGCGGGCAAGCTCGTATATATCGCCATCATTGCTTCGCTAAGAACGCAAATTCGTCAAGTAGTGAAACTTCAGAAGGCATGGTAGCACGACGGGTGTGCGTGTGAGTGACAAGATATATGATGAGTTGATAGATAAAGAGTCGGTTACACCGCATCGATCACGCAAGTACGTCCGCTCTTCGGAAGCCACATCCATTAGCCTCTGTCGATGCTCTTCTCCTGTCGCCGTCAAGTTCCGTATGATCCTCCATTCGGAAGGCTTGTGGCTGCAGAGCTGACCGCCTCGTATCATATTAAATAATCTTCCATAGTATCGACACGTCCGATATCGACTACCTAGTGCATACGGCTTTTTCAATTCCTGAGAATCCCCTAGAGCTGCTCTGCGTGAACGGCGAGCACGAGATCTCTACCAGCCTCCATGCATATCTCTAGCGCGCGCCTCGGTCTGTTGACAACTCCACAAATCTGATAGGTCACAAAACTGAAATAGAAGCGCCTCCGTTTTCACGAGCTGTTCCAAGTTTGCGGCTATGGTTTGGCCTACCTAAGTATTTGATAGAGCCTTTGATAGAGCCTGTAGGTCGCCCTCGTCGGCATACCCGCAATTTGATGGCTCAACGATGATGCAAGATCCTACAAAGGCACAGGCAAAGGCATAGCACTACAAGACCAGAATATCTCTCAATGAATTGCTTGCGTTGGTGGAAATTTAGATAGAATAAGTCTTCCACTATCGCTTGACTTTGAGCTCTAGTTTATTTAATACATAAAGTATCTAAAATGCGTTGATTCCATCCTATTTTCCTGGATCTCGTAAGTAATCGTTAATCAATACAATATTCGAAGACGCTTTCCCCATGCATATATGTATACATCGTTAATCAAAATCATGAGAACGGCTTAACTGTACTATGATGTCTGAAGGATCAATTGCCCAGCCAGGCTTCAACCCCAATTAAAAATAATTAAGAGATTGCTGAAAATCTCGAGTTTTGTTCGTGCTGCCCCTTGTGCGATGGTTTTGGTAGGGTAGCGAAGATTTGCTAGAGACGTTGGCAATTGTCGTGAGTAGTGGGCTCGCATTGTTTTTGTCGTCGCTTCGACGGATATATCAAAAGGAATGGTAGGACTCGGGCTGATCTGAAGCCTTAGGCGTCAGCAAAGCGTCAAAGATTTCCCTACCGAGATCCCTGTTGTCCTCGGAAGTCTTGCTTCGATTTACTTGGTTAATGTGGAACTGGGATTCGTTTGGGCTATCCGATTCCGAACCGTGATATGGTGATTCCGAACCGTCTGATAGCGATAGAGTAGATGACGTTGGGCTGAAAAGGTGTTTCCGGTTATTCTTGCTCCATCGCACCAGCATCCTCTCCTGCCAAATCAAAGCGTGTTAGTCCAGTTCCTTCTCACATACCTTTTAGAAATACATAGATGGTGGTGCCTGAGTTGCTGGATCAGGAGCTTACATACTGCCGCATCAATTAGCTTTAGAAGACGATAGATCTTTCCACCAAATCCGGGTCTCAGAACCGGCGCGGCAGGTTTTGATACTTACCCAAAGTGTTAGAATTAACTGGTTTCGATAAATAGTCATCCATACCCGCTTTCGCACACTTCTCCTGGTCACCCTGAATTGCTGAAGCTGTCATGGCTACGATAGGTACGTCCCTCGCTAGGTCTTTGTATGCCGTGTCGTGCCGTAAGAGATGCGTACATTTGTAGCCGTCGATGACCGGCATCTGGACATCCATGAGAATGATGTCAGGTTTAGGGCGCTTTCCATCCCGACTATCCTTAATATAATCGAGTGCTTCTTGTCCATTCCAAACAGCACTTGCCTTGAATCCTAGCTTTACAATTTTTTTCAAGGCAATCTGCTGGTTGATGGCACTAAATGATATCAGTGACAACCCAATCGTTGGAATTCATAATGACTTACTTATCCTCGACGACCAGAACAAAGATGTTAGAGCGATCTGCCATAGACATTTCGTCTCCATCGTATTCGGGAGTTGATGACAAAACATAATTTCCAGAAGATTGCCTACAGTGAAGATTATCCGTAGAAGAATTGGGAGAAGGTTGATTCCCCCGGTTTGAGCTGTTGCAGGGAATACTCATTTCGTTCTGCAATCGACGAGGAAGTGAACAGGTATCCATGGGTGAAGAGTCGTCGGTCGATCGAGGCTTTGCGAATGGTATCGAAAATGTTACAATAGTTCCTTTTCCCACACCTGACTTCAGCTGGATCTTGCCTTTCATAAGACCAAGCAGATTTTTTGATATAGTGAGACCCAACCCCGAACCACCAAATTTCCTTCCTGTAGATGGATCTCCTTGGCTAAATGGCTGAAAAAGTCGCTTTTGCACCTCGGGCGGAATGCCGATTCCCGAGTCTTCAACAGTGAATTTGATTTCGAGAGTCTCGTTGGTCTCATTCTGCGTCGATACGGAAAGCCTGACGAATCCGGTACTTGTGAATTTGATGCTATTGGTAAGAAGATTTGTAACGACCTGACGGATACGACCGGGGTCACCAAGAAGCATGAGATCATCGTTGATGTCCGGTGAGATAACCAAGCTGAAATCCAGATTCTTCCTCTCCGCGGTAAATTTAAGCATTTTAATAACGTCCTGGACAATCAAAGATACAGAAAATTGAACCTCTTCAATATCTAAGCGTCCAGATTCGATCTTGGAGAAATCCAATATATCATTGATGATACCGAGCAATGCATCAGCAGAACGGCGGATATTCTCAGCATACTCTAGCTGTTCATCATTCAATGCCGTATCGAGAAGCAATTCAGTCATTCCGATGACACCGGTAATCGGGGTGCGGATTTCGTGAGACATCTAGGAATGTTAGAATCATTGTGCGTTCGTCTCGGGGAGAAAGCCTCACATTAGCCAGGAATTGGCTTTTAAGCCGACTAGCTTCTTTGGCTGCTGCTTCCTTAGCCATATATTGCCTCTTCTCACGAACGTGAACCTCTACTGCTTGTTCCCGCTCTTTCAGCTCTGTCACATTCATAATAACACCTATGGCGCCCTCAACGATCGTATGACTTGAGTCACTGGATTCGGTGTTGGTCCCAATTATAGGCATAAACCTCGTCTTGTAGAAATGCCGGTCTAAAGTGAATTAGCATGTAAAGATCTAATGATGTGAACTAGAACGAACCTATTTCATGCTCTCGGACTGTATCACTCCGCTTCCTGCCAGCTAGAATATCATCGACAGGTTTGAGAAATGCCGATGTCTCTTCCTTGTGCGCCGATACGCCGAGGTCCTTGAACACTTCATCAACATTTCGTCCGATATACTTCTTCGAATCGTGGTTGGGAATTTTGTCAGCTGGACTATTGTAACCCTCGTTCCGTATGAGAGCTCCTTCCAACATAGTAATGTTTCGATCGCAATCGACGGAGAAAATAGTTGTCTGTGCGTCTGTTAAGACGCTTAGAAGATGCTTTCGAGATTGCTTTGCTTCCAATTTCGCCTTCATTGTCTCATGGACATCAGTGCATGTCCCAAACCATTTCACAATCTTCCCGGTCTTTTCCTTGAGTGGCAAAGCACGCCCGAGCATCCATCTCCATTCTCCGTCTTTGTTTAGGCACCGGTACTCTGTTCCGTATGGTTCACCAGTCTCCAAGCTATGGTTCCATTTTTTTATGCTCACGGCCATATCATCAGGGTGGAAGGGTAGCTGCCAACCCAAGCCAAGAGAGTCTTCGTGAGTAAGGCAGGTGAAGTCGTACCATCTCTTGTTGTAGAAATCGTGCATTCCGTCGGGGTTTGCAGTCCACACCATCTGGGGCATTGTATCGCAAATGAGTTTAAACCGCTCTTCGTCTGCCTTCTTGATCTTGGTAATCTCCTGGGCCATGTATGTAACGTCACGGCAGGTCACAACACCTCCAATTATATCACCCATCTCATTATCCTTTAACAGCTCGCCTAGCACATCGTAGACTACCCTTTTACCAGTATCGCTATGATACACTCCGATTCGACGCCCTGAGAATGGTTTCTGCTCTCGTAATAAAACGGTAGTTGGGAATTCGGAGGGGTCGAGTATTCGGGTAAAGTCTTCATTCCAGACATCTAAGCTCGGGAGCAAATTGTACCTATCGTTGCCATTTACACAGTAGGAAGGTTTGAAGAGCTCTCTAGCAGACCTATTGCAAACAGGCGCACTGCCGTCTTTCCACATAGCCAAGATAGGCATTTCTGCGTTATCGAGGAGAGCATCTTTGATGATAGCAACCTTTTGAAGAGACGAGGGCGTACTGGATTCTAGAAAATCAGAAGCAGTAGCAATAGCTGGAGAGGGAGACGGGCTTGGAGAGTTCGTATGCAAGTTTTGAGCTCGCGGCTTAACTGTAAGTTGCTTGTAGGCCGTAGATTCTTCCTCATGCGAAGCCTCGGAAGACAAACGGGAAGCGGGGGAATCTGTAGCCAACACTGTCTTCCGATTTATGTCGTTGAAAGTCAACATATAATAAGTCTGGGAGTTTTTCATAACCCATGCTGTAATGGCCACCTTAGCAGTGGTTTGGAAGTCGGGATGGCGGGTCTCTGTAGTCGTCTTGGAGGGGATGTCGCTGGAGGAGGTGATCTTAACGTCGATTGTGGAATTTGATGTAACTGCACTTGGATCGCCCCCCAGTACTGAACGTAGACTTCCCTGGAGGTGGTTGACATCACATGCGAAAGGTTGAGTTGCAGGCATATGTTCCCTTTTGTTCGTAACACCATCCAAAAAAGAGTCCCATGATGGTTTGATAGAATTACTATTACTTAAGATTTCAACGCCGATCTGTGCTAGGGTTTTCCCCTGCAAAATATCAGTATCAAAACATGGGTCTTCATGATGGATATGGTGCTCTTCAACTAGACCCAATAATCTTCTTGTAGCTGCATTTGTGAAGACAATGGTCCTTGAGCCACTTAATAGAAGTAGAGGTATAGGAAGGAATTGTATGGCAGGAAAGGCGAGCTGTTCTGGAGATATGGTGTCAATGCGTGGTTTCATGATGCCTGGCCTCTCTCCAGAACGCGTAGCCGTCGTTTCCTGTTGCTCGGTAATAGGCTGCACATTCGCATATTGAAGCGTGGTGAGTAGAGATGTAGTTGAAGGGGACAGATTGGTGGCGCAATTGACATGGTCAGAATTTTCCAGACAAAACTGAATCGAAAGCGGATGAACGTTTGGTGGGATTTCACAGGAACCCATATTAGCGGGAGAGCTAGTAGTACGGGTATGACGATCGTTGAGATGCGTCATGATATAATGCCAGACCTCCCATGCACGTTAGAAGGCTGATGCCACAAGCATCGACACACAAGGACGGCGTGCTAGAAGCTCAAACGACAATGAATGCTGTTTATTGATTGAAGAACGGCCAACATAATGACAACTCGTCAAAGGCTGAGTTGCCTCAGTCAAGTTATTATTCAAGCCAGGAAACTTCAAAAGCTCAATATCACTCCCCCTAGCGATGTGAAATGTGGACTTATTCTCTTCGCCACTACGGAGTAGCCTAGTTTGATAATGGGGTCGCCTGCAGAAGGAAAATCTGGAGGATAATTGCAGCGTTCGCGGAACTCTTTACATATTACACGACGTGGAACCCATATGCTGTCTATATACGCAGATCGAGAATAGCTTGCTGCAAGAAACAACCGACCTAGCAGACTGCAAGTAAAATGCACCGAAGCCTACTCATCTCAATTCAAAACCTGGGTCTACCTACGTCAGCATGAGGAAATGTGTGAGTGCTGGACTGGAGGTGGAGTAGACTACGTAGTAATTAGCGGGAATAAAAGGAGGCTCCGGAGCTGCGGGCATTGACCCGCAGCAGCTGTGTGGTAAGCCGCGCGGAGTCCTTTCGCTCAGAGATACCTACTTTCGTAGGCGTCGGCTTGAATGTTACCAGCGCTTGCTAAGGGCAGCCTCATTCTGGCTCGCGTTGCGGGATCACTGTCCCTTGTATGATCCAACAACAACGAGGTAGCGAGAGAAATTAAATGGAGACTACGGTGTTGGGGTGGGAGCTTGGCAAGGTACTGTTCACTCAACTTTTGAACTAACAGTACGTATCTTGGGACCGGTTTTGACGAATTTGCATGATCGCTGGAGCGGTATTGTTCAAGTTGCATACCAGAACCCCTCGTTACCGCCTTCGTATGTGCGCCAATGAGATCGCATATCATGGAGCAGTGAATAGCGCTCACATGCGAAAGTATAATTCCCGTGAGCCGTACTATGTAATGATGATCTAAATGGGAGAACCAACACTGAAGGGAACATGGCTAGAATGGGGCATTGGACTTACATAGTAGAGTCCTAAGACCCTGAGCTAGTAAGACGACCTGGCATGAGATGCCAGTAAGCTACGGCGTTGGATGAGAATCTGGTTTAGCATATCCACGACATACTTCGTAGATAGAAGACCCGGTTGAAGAAGCAGGCACTAACTTAGAAACTATCTACTCTAGCGCAGTATAGTGAGCCCATGGTGACATTCTGACATCATGTCGCATACACCCTATTGCCAACCGGTTGAGCTGAGTCATTTGGGGGTTGCCCCCAGCTTGTCACGGGCAGACCCATGGGCTAATTCTAGACTACCCGGGTGTAGTCCTTTCGAATGCCGTAGCTTGTACATGTGAGTTGAATCAATAGCCGTTCAGCGTCGCATTAATCGCGGTGCATGGTAGCACGTGCTGAGGCTCCTGTGCGATAGCACTAGTTGGACGAGAGCTTGATAGTGCCACAGAGATCACAGGACCACCATTGGCTCTCTCGGACCCTGCCACAGAAATGGCATGTCCACGGCGGCGATGCTAAAGGTGCGAGCTGAGAGGCGGTCTGTGGCCGCGACTCTTTGGTCCTCTTGATTGCATCTTCCGACGGGGGCCGCACCTGTCTATTGGTGTCTCTTCTGTCCGACCCAGTGAGGTCGATTACTCTTCGCTGGTGCATTGTAGGCCGCTCAGTTCTCTCCGTGCCACAAACGTCGCAGCACAGATAGTTTGCTGGATTGTTCAAGGTGCATATGCCGCAAGTCCACGTGGCCCTGGCTCCCTCATCTTGGAGGCTCCGTTGAGTTGTTGGTGACTGCGCAGTTACTCTCAAACCTTGATGGCTTTCTCTTGCAGTAACACGATCAGATCCACTATGTGTATTGGCGGCAGCACCGAGGGGCATATAGGCGCTCCCTTTCTTGGCCGTTTCTTCCTCTTGTACTATCTCCCACAATGCCTGTGCTATCGCTGCATCATTTGCGGCATCTTCATCAGCTTGTGTTTTAAATCCATTTCTCGTCGCTGTATTTGCAATCTCGACAATTTCATCTTGCGTTTGGTTGTCATTCGCGCATCCTCGCAATGTCCGGTTACGGCGTTCGACTGCGTCGCCAATAACCTTTCGAATATCTTGTCCAGGCTGAGGGGCAGCACCACCGAGGCGTTGACCCGAGCCGGAACCCAGTGTGCGCCGCTTTTCAGCAGCAATACGGGCCAACCTTCGAGCTTCGTCCATGGGAATAGTCCCGCCACCGAGTCGATGACCCTCTGACAAGAAACCTTCACCGGTATAGCCTTTCAGCGTGAGTGACAAGTGCTCGTCGCGAAGCTGGTTCCATAGCGCATGAAATTTTGCATCATGGGGGCCATGTACATTATGAGCAAGCTCATGCAACATGGTGTCAGCGACTTGCTCAAGAGGTAGGAATTGGCTCCGGTCTCCGGGATATCGCAGGCGTAGGCAAATTCTGGTCCCACGGTCTACATTGAGCCCTATCTATGCGTTTCAGTTACCTTCTCTCCGATTTCTCGCGGCTGAAGCCCGTAATAGCGTCTTACCTAGGAGATTAGGTTGGTTCGGGTAGAATTCAGTAAGTTGGCCAACTTTCCATCCCCGTGCACGCATAAGCGGCTTCACTAATGAGGCCACCTTTTTGAGCGTGTGCAATGCATCAGCAGCACGCGGGAAATCGGCCAGATGAGAATATGAAAATATGAGAGGGTCAACCTCGGGCATCTCTGCTCAAAATCTTGATAGGCGGGTTTGTTATAGAGACTGAAAAACAAGGCCAGGTAGCAGTGATTGTACTTGAACGCTGAGCGTATAGGGCAAAATCATGCGCAAAACCCGCCCAACGACTGAATGATAAAATAGAGTAGTTTGAGGGGGCCGCGATGCACATTACCGGTAGCACCTATATATGACACGGCACATCTCAGGGTAACAGGGCTCCTCGGCGGCAAGATGGATAAGCACCGAGATATGGACCGCATCAAGCGAGAAATGAATCGAAGAGAATCATGGGTAATAGGCGAGGGGTGAGAAAGACGTGTCTACTCAGGCAAACAAATGCCCGCTCGTTGTATTGAAATCAAACAGAAGGCCGCGAGGCCGTCACGTAATCCAAAAGCCAACTTCTAGAAGTTACTCGATGCGTACGCGTCGCCACCACATCTTAGGCGGCAGCGTTTCGAGGTCAAGGGATCGTAAGAGCAAGTAGGTACTTAGGTACCTTGTGCTCTTCTAAAACACCCATATGTGAATAACCTCATTTATGCATATATACATATGTGCGTGTGTGTGTGTGTGTGTGTGTGTGTGTGTGCTAGCGCTATGCGTTATATGTCTATAAAGAGAAATAGTCCTTTACAGCAAATCTAATACCTAAATCTGTATGTAGTAGTGAGCCATTCTTCGAACACTGAAGTTCTCCGCTCTAATCCATTCTATACACCTACATAGCGAAGAATCATAAAATAGCAAAGATTATTAAGAATGAGAGGAACATAGGCGGCTTAAGATTCACTTATTATTTAGGGCTAGCGTCATGGCACCTACCAAGTAAAGCCTCAGATGGCAGCTTGTACCCCGACTTGTAAGCCAGTCAATAAGAATCGTGCATCCTCAGCTTCCTCACATATAGGTAGAGTCAGAGTCAGCCACCCTGCTTGCGAATAGCTTTGAATTTCAAGCCTTGTACATGCACTTCTTGTGCAATAGGGGAAGCATGAGGCCTTTACGCGATCGTTATATCAATGCTTTATGCAATAGATCTTACTCCAAGCCCGCAACATAGTAATTGAAGTTACAGAATCCATTCGTTGGTTGATCCAAAACGTCAACCTTACTGCTGGCCTTTGCAACGACATTCCCGCTTCCGTCGAGCAATTCAAGGAGCTGCGCTCCAGTCTTCAGACCTTCAATTGAGTTGTAATTCAGCCCACTCGTTACGGACTGAGTCGCAAGGACTTGGCCTGCACTGGACACGCGGACCTGGAAGCCTTCACTGCCAGCTGGGAGAATGACAGCATAGACCAGGGTATCGCGAGCCGCACCATTGCCGCGAGGGGTTCCGTCGCCGCCGTTGTTGACGCATGACTTCAGCACGCCGCGATACCACATGGCGCCAGCGAAAGATGCTCCATTCGAGGGAACCATTGAGCCTGTGTCCGACGCGCCGCTCTTAAAGGCGTCGATGAAAGACGAAATCAAAGGCTGCCACCCCGTGTGAGGGTTCGCGTCTGAATCTCCGTACTGAAGAATCTCCTCGTTCAGAGTTTCGGCCCAACATGGACCAATGTAATGGCTTTCACCCGCATCGTTCTAAAGGTAAATCCGGTTAACCATAGATCGAGCTTGCGTGCGCGAGTAGATAAGATACTAGTGATAGATGGGATGAGAACGGGGTGGTCGTGAAAACATACCCATGTGATGACCTCGGTGAATTCTGGCGACAGTTGTAAAATCTGGTCCATGCGCTCAAGTAGAGTTGTCTCTCCATTGCGGTACCATGAATCTCCACAGCAGTGTTTGTACTGGAGCGGCGATAAGCCTAAAGATGATGTCAACCCCAACTGTCCGAAAGAGACGCTAGTTATTGCATACCCATGATATACGTCTTCCCTGCTGCATCTGCCGCGTTCTTGACTGCCTCGTCACGGGTTGAGGATACGTTGGCACCGGGAGTGTCCGCTACATCGGGCCAGTTCGTCTCCCAGCTAAACACGCCATCGACGACATCACCCCAGTTCTGGAAGAATGTGGCAGGTTGACTGTAGTAACTGCCATCGGCTTCGGGATTTGGAATAAGGTAGACATTATTCGCCGTTTTGAATTTTCTCCAAGCGTCGACGCCAATATTTCCACCACTGTACGATGACACGACAGGGAGGTTGGCATCGCCGTAGCGTAAGTACGAGGGGCGGTCCGCAAATTGCGTGTATAGCGCGGCGTGTGTGTTGATGTCACCTGTCTGATAGAAGTCGAAGCTGAAGAAAAGCTTGAAGTCGTCCCTCGTGTCGGCATAGTCGAAGAGCTGGTTCACCGCGCTAACCAGCCAGTCTGCGTTGGGCATGCCGATGTTCAGCGCGAAGGCGTCGAAGCCTGCCGCCGCCGCTTGCTCGATATCCTGCTGACCACTGTTTATACACTGGAGTTAGTGATTACTGAAGATAGTAAAGGTTTAGCTCAAGTTTCGGGAGTATGTGTGGCCAATGAGTCCTGAAACTTGGCAAAAGGGGAAACGGGTGACTTTGAGAAACTGACTGATCGGTGTTGGGGTCAATTCCTCCAACCTAGAAGTGAATTAGCGAAAATTCGTGGGAATAGTTGAAATCGATGCAGTATACCAAGTAATGCGCAAACACTAATTTTGCTTCCACTGCTTTGCCCAGCAGATTGGCGCTGGTCGCCAGCAGAAAGAGGGTAGAGCTGAGGAAGTGCATCTTGCCCAAGCGTCAAAAACTGCTACTACTTCATTGTGAGGACTTCACAAGTGGACATTGGATAGCGGTATATATATACAAATGCCATGATTGTACCTCCGCACCTGAGGGCAGGCGAAATTAGCCGCCGACTCAACGATCACTGACTACGTTACTTTGAAGTTATTCACACAGGCACATACCACCCTGATCCCTCTTAAAGTTGCATTAGGCTTGCGATGAGCTTCTCCACATAGCCCTTTTGGGCAGCTCAAACGGCCACTTTCGGCGGAACATAGCCACGAAACGAGTTAAGATCAGCAATGTTGTAGAGGAGGCCAACTTGGTATTGTTGAAAACACTCTACTTTGACGCCGCGGTTTCATGTTACACTGGGCTTCGGGACCGAGCTTTGGGTGCTGTTGTTCAGCTGGTAGTAACAATAGTCCTTTACTCCTGACCCTTCTGCTTTGATTTGAACTCCATTGCCCCCCCTAATAAGGAATCGTAGGATCTCTTATGTTAGTTACACTACGTTTAGTTTCCGAGGACCCAAGATTCGCATTGAATTTTATTCAACGGGCTCTCTTCCTCCGATGTTACTTTACCAGTAAGGGAGTCATCAGACAAGCAAATCCACAGGAAGTGGCTGCGTTTCGAAACGCATTGGCGTCCGTCGTACCGATATAGTCTAACCCGTTTGTTACACAGGATATTATCATGTCGGGCCTACGCTTGCGTTGTGCGAGAAGCTATTTATTTCGAGATCACCCGCGGCGGTAGGACTCTTTGACCAGACCAATTACTACATCGTGAGTCATGGCAGTCTTATCCGCCTTCGCAACCCTGCATGGTGAAAGGGGTGCCAAGGATGGATCCAAGAAGAATGACGGGACATCGAATTCATGGAATTAATTTATATTCTATAAGTACGTTTCGTGGATTTGTATGTACCCTGTTCCAAAGACACCGTATACTACCAAGGGAGCGCTTTGTCCTGAGATGAGGATATCTCGACTGAATCTTGGGCTAATCCTTATTCTATCTCCTGGCTCATTATACGTTATCTCGTGCTTGGGCAGATGATCTCTTCTTTGGAAATGCCGGTATAGCCAGCATCCGTGTCCTGAGGTTAATGTTCGTCTCCAAGGCGGGGTCATGCCTTTGTCATGAGGCTGTGTCTTTCATACTGGCTGAGTGCCATTCGGGGGCGTGGGAATGATATCTTCATAATCTCAAACTTGAAGTGGTAGTATATCCAAGACCCTTAATCAGCCTTGTAAATTTCGTGGGCGACGAGGTAACGTGTGACCAGTCCGAACTTTTCACAGATACTACTGTGCAGTTTTGTGGGATTTCTGTTGATACGATATGCGTTTGCATCGATTCAATGTCGACTGTGACCCCTTTCTGATCAAGCCCTCTGCGGGCTGGCGGGCCTGCTTCGCAATCGAGGATAGACGATGGCCAGACATCTTCCTGTCTCTGACGGAGGCGAGAAGGCAGAACGATGCTCGTGGCACCGTTACGCGGGGTGGCTGTCTAGCAGGCGAAGCTGCTGAATGCTTTGGCAAGGGTGGTCTGGTCTACGCCGTGCCATGATAATCGTTTCCCGAAACGTGCCATGTTCTCGCTCGTCTTGGTCCGCTTGTGTGTTATGCGAGGCCTGGGGATCTGGATGGGACGTTCCTCCTCTTCTACGAGTGTGTTGGCGCTTGAGAGGGAGCTCAGCGAGGTGCGCCTGGGTCTTGCTGGGGGAGAGGGCATTTTCAAAGCGGTAGTAAAGATATACCAATCGAGGGTCAGAGGTTTCTAGTTTCGACGAGTGCGCTTGGCGGTGGGCTTGGACCTGTACCACCGAAAAGCTTGAGCGAGAGGCATCACGCCCTTTAAACATTCAAGCGTAAAGTAGAATAATCAACGGGTGCCAAATTACAAAACAGGCGTTGTACTGAAATTACGATAGTCTCACCATAGATCCTCCCTGGTCTGCCATCACGTTTAGAGCTTTGACTTCACCTGTCTAGCCTTAGACGTCGATCTACGCGTGTGGATGAACAGGGTAAGGGACGTAAGCTTACGAAGTATGGTATACCTACCAACCCAATCCTCGCCAATCCTAATGATCACATCGACCAAGCGGCTCTCTTGAAGATATAGCATTTATCTTATTATTAGTAATGTCCTAAATTGCTTCTAGAATGGTGCTACCCCAGGTACTACCTACCCTAAGTACAAGAGCAACTCAACAACTGCCGGTAATGTCATGTTTTAAACAGCGAGGATGCTAGTGGTGTCATCTCAATCCTTCCATGTGCACGCTAGACCATATAGAAGATGGTCTCATTTCCTAGAATAGCACCAAGACAAAACGAATCGGTAAGTCCGCTATACTAAGTAAGTACTAGGTATGTATCACGCTATTTGTGGCATGATGGGGCCTCGCGCCGTTATGTTAACGATGATTTGAGATGATATTGTGCATACCTACCTCTCTAGTATACCTATACCTACATACATACCTACTTGACAGCCGCGTTTTCGCGGTGAACGTTGAGCTGTATACTAAAGAGGTACCGATGCACTTTGTGTGAATACAATACCTACACTTAGTGCTGTGTCGCTAAGGCCCAGATACCTAGGTACCTCCTTAGGTATCGTACGTGCTATGTTACCGTAGGTATTTGATAAAATCTAGATGTATTTGCCTGCCGCCCTTTTTATGGTAATTTAAGCAATACACTAATACACGACTTGGTGGCTTTAGTAACCTTGTGTAAGATCGTGGCTGCAGGCAGTAGGTAGGGATTGTGTTTTAAAACCTTTGGGGGAGGATCTGACCCTGCCCCAAGCACAACAGCGACTTGGAGACGGGTTGTTACAAGCTGCTGCTAACCATTTATATTCTCCTGTAGGTAATCGAAACTCACATACCTACTCTTGTTGAGTTGTGAATATGATGAAGAGTATTGTGTAAGAATAAACTAGGCCGAACTGGGCGCAGAGTTGTTCCCTACATGTAGGTAAACTGACAGGGTTCCTAATAAGACGTGTATACCTATAGTACTGTACATACCAAGTATTTACCGCCTGCCACCTTCAGTCGCCACTCATACCAGTGATGGCGTATTCAACAATCCTCCAACATCGGTAGGTGATGTTGGCTATGAGTGACCATCTACTAAAAGAAGAATCGCGCAAGTCTACCGGTACGGATACCAAGGTTTACTTGCGCCCAGGAAAAAGAAAAAGAATAAAGAGAGAAGGTACCGAGTTACTAACTTGTGGGGGGTCTTGGTGGAATTGTGGGTCGGGCAATCACCAGTCCAGACGCGGAAGGCGGTGAGGGGTAGTCAAGTGGAACTAAGCAAGATACAGGGACTTCGAGCTCGAATCTGGCCGGCAGAATAAAAAAAAGTTCATGCTTCGAGGCTCAGCCAGATGAAGTCGAAGTATCGCGACAGTACACGCATACTCGAATGAGGTATATCTGTCTGAAGCCCAACACCAATCCAGTTGCATATATACAGCTTTAATTAACGCCATTCCTGGTTCGTCCGCTACTGTACGGCTACGTACCACCTTTGCGGTGACGGCTGCGGCGCACGTGCAACAATGGACATTCATCGCATCAGATATGTCCCTTATAATCCGGCGCCCATCAACTGCGTTGCATTTTCCCAGTCGGTCGCGTCCAAGAAGAATGGGCCTGTGCGCCTAGCTATTGGCCGTGCTTCCGGTGATATTGAGATATGGTGCCCTCTCAACGGCTCGTGGCATCAGGAAACAATCATTCGCGGAGGGAAAAATCGCACAGTCGGCAAGTCACCATCCATCGGCGACGAAATATGGGCAAAACTAACAGGGAATAGATGGGCTGGTTTGGGTAACGGAGCCTGACCAGATTCTCCCAGATGGCAAGAGAATTCCCGGCCGCTTGAGGCTATTTAGCTTCGGCTACTCGAGCACCGTCACTGAGTGGGATCTCGAAAAGGGCCGCCCGAAACACCAATCCAGCGGTACCCATAGTGATATATGGTGTCTCGGCGTCCAGCCGTTCATAATTCAAGGAAAGAATGGCGATACCAGCAAAACTAAGGTCTACCACACCGGCAAAAAACTCGTCGCAGGTACCATGGATGGGAGCCTAGTCCTGTATGACATCGATGATGGCGAGCTTCGTTATGATCGTGTCCTTGCGAGATCGTCTTCCAAGAAGATTAAGATGGTCAGCATTGCTTTCAAAGACCGCAACACTGTCGTAGTCGGCACCTCCCAAAGCTGTATCCTTGTCTACGATATGCGAACCGGCGCGACACTCGCGAAGATGACTTTAGGCTCAGATCTTGTTAGTGGTGCTAAGGAGATCATCGCCTGGTGCGTGAAGTGCCTAGACGGAGGGGACATCGTGTCTGGTGATTCGACTGGCGAGCTTCGTATATGGGATGGAAAAACCTACACGCAAGCCCAGAGGCTCAAAGCCCATAGCTCTGATGTTCTCTCTCTTGTTACGAGTGCTGATGGCTCCACTATTGTGACTGGTGGTATGGATCGTCGAACCGCTGTTTATAGGAAGACCAGTGGGTCCGGGTCCAGATGGGCCAAGATATTTCACCGGAGATTTCACCACCATGATGTCAAGACAATGGCCTCGTTTGAGGGCCACGGCATGAGTGTAGTGGTTTCCGGGGGTACGTAAAGCTGGTCTCAAAATTGACAGGAAACAGCACTAACTATTATCCAGGGCCCGATGCGACACCTGTTGTGATGCCCCTCCAAAAAGCTGGCATAGAGGAGCACCGCACCTTATCTTCGTTGCCTCAAGACGCGCCCCTGAAAGGTGCATATAACAGTCGATTAATCATTAGTTGGTGGAATCGCGAAGTGTCTATTTGGCGACTTCCACAATCAGTGGAGGGCTTAACGGATCAATCCAATAATGACCAAGACGTTACTCAGAACCGGAAACTTATAGCTCGTGTCTTAATAAAAGGAGAAGCAAACATTACATCTGCATCCATTAACGCCGATGGATCTTTGCTCGTCGTCTCAACCACCTCTGATATCAAAGCATTCCATCTGCAACCTCGGCATGGAACGCGGTGGGATGAACTCAAGATATCGAAAATTGAGTTTGGAGAGCGTGTCTCAGCCCTGGGTGCCACGAAAACATTGATATCTCCAGATAGCAAGTGGTTATGCCTGGTACAGACTGGTGGTACCGTGTCACTTTTACGCATCCGACAGTCCTCTAATTCCTCAGAGATGACTATAATTCATCCTAGAGCTGTTCGATTACAACGCATTAGGCGCCAGGCCCCAAAGCAAAGTACTATGGGTGGACTAGGAGGCTATGACAGGACTATCACGCAGGCAGCCTTCTCTCCAGACAGTCAGATGTTGGCCGTTGCGGACCTTGCAGGATACATTGACACATGGATTCTAGTCGACTCGACGAATAAGTTGCAGAACCGAGCCCGTGATGCAGATAAGATCGACGAGGATATAACTTCCGACGATGACTCCTCGGACAGCGATGACGATCAAGATACAGGGATGGAAGGTGTTCGATGGAGACAGAATCCCAATGCCTCGTTAATACCGAGGCTCCACGCTGCTCCTACAGTTCTATCGTTTTCTGATCATATTCCTTCTAAGCCCATAACAACAGAAAATGACGAAACAGATGACTATATTTTACTTGCCATTACGTCCAAACCCCAAATTGTCCTTTTACATCCTACCCTTGGATGCATCACATCATGGTCCAGGCGCAACCCTATCTCACGATTTCCTTCTGAATTCCGCGATATTCGGGACCTCGTTAAAGGGGCGCTCTGGAAAGGTGACAGAGTTTGGTTGTACGGAAACACGTATCTCTTTATGATTGATACAGCACAAGATTTCAATGAGTCGGCGTCTGATGGACCGAGCACAGGGAGTGAATTAGTAGCGCAGGGAAGAAAACGAAAACGAGGTCCTGACAGTGGTGCTGGTAACAAGATGAAGAATGGGGCGGTCGGCCCCACGAAAGTATTGCGCCATGTGCAAGGTGGTGAGACAGAAGAGCTATCCACCGACGGGCCAGTTCTCGATCCGATGGACGAGGATGCGGAAAGTCAAGACACAAGAGATGATGAGAGTGATGAGTCTGATGATGAAAATCAAAGCGAACTAGCTCTTCTTCGGGGCACTCAAGGCAAGCCTGCACTAGAATCTCAATCCAGCAGCGGCCCTGCCTTTTGGTACACATTTAAATATAGGCCAATCCTAGGCATCGTACCATTAGGCGATCGGGCAGAAGAAGCACGGAATGGAACTTCTATGCAGGTTACATTGGCTAGTACAAAACCAAAGGCGCTTGAAGTGGCCCTTGTCGAAAGACCCTTATTCGACGTGGATTTACCTGAGAGGTATTCTGGAGAAGGCGAATTCCAGCGTTAACGGTTATATAGTTGTTTAATAGAATCATCAGTGTACAGTTTCGAGATTTCTGCATTTTGACAGGCATGTCTGTCGTTCTCTAAGATCCAGGGCGCAGCCCACGTCATCGATGCCATTTACTGATAGCTCTCAGAGCTTTTTGCGTCTACATACTAAGCGCTCGAATATGGATGTGTGCTTGCTCTCCTGTAGTAGTAGCCAGAGAGTAGGCATCTATAGAGCTAAGGTTAAGGATTTTAGCAATGGTATTGTAACGCTTGGAGCAAAGCTTGAGGGAACATTTAGCAGACGAATGAGCTCGGAGAACGATGAAGTAGTTGCGGAAGAAGAGAAAGTTTGCCGGTTAGGCAAGATATCATTATGGCTTTTCTTACGAGCCTTTAAAGTTAGGGCGGTGAATAGCTCCTACGTTTTTAGCCCTCGGTATTGAGCTATATACGTTGGTATCCTCTTACCGATTTGTTTGCCCAATCTACAATAGTCCGGGAAGGTTTTTTTCCTTCTTTTTTTCCCCTCTTATCTCTCTAATCAAATTTCATGAGCAAATTAGGCCGTAAAGTGGCCGGCGGCGTTGTCTACTTTGACTGTGCTTTTCTTGGGGGCATATGTAGATGCGAGACGACTTGCTGCTCATAGCTCTTCGGTATAGAGCATCTGGGTAGTGAAAAGGTATGTCTTAGTCTCGTAACCTGAAAACGCCCATTTTCTATGTGAATTAGCTGTTCTAGAGTGACTGCAGCCCTCTGATTAGCTAGAAGAGCGTACGAGTTGGTTGTCCTGTAATAAGGCAAACCTCATCACGCAGCAGCGCAAACAGCGTTCGCTTCCTACTTACATATAACTCTACAGTCCATTGCGCATCCGCTCAATTTGACATCCGCAGCTACCTAGGTATGTTTTCAGTATCTATGCGATGACGGATCCCTCCGGCTCCCGCACATCTTTGCGTGATTGATCCCCTTACCTTGGATCACTTAGCTAATCAGATTGTATTTCTAGCATTTCGTATCATGGCACCTGAAGTGACGCTGACCCAGCAGAAATGCGCCAACATGGTCATCTGCAATAAACTGGGCAAGACAGTCTGTACTGGTTGCTACCTGGTCACGGTGAGATTCTTCCTTTTTGTCGTTTGCCTTTCGCAATGCTATTCAACGCCTTCTAACTTCACCCTAGTAGTGCTCTCCTGCCTGCCAGCAGATGAATTGGAGCATCCACAAAGCCGACTGCTGTCATATGGCGGTCACAGCATCGTTCGAGACCGACCGCAGACTCCCTGCCTGGGCGCCTCAGAACCTCTGGGCCGATCTGATGCGAAACCATCGTCGTCGCGTCGTCCCTCAAGACGCTCCCCAAATTGGACCCCAGACTCATCGTCAGCTTGTCGAAGACGATCCTCGAAGTGGCCAGTTTGAAATGTTTGGCAGCTACCCAGCTATAGATGTTCTTCGGCTCAGCGCAAATGAGGGGGTCAAGCAAACAAACCCAATTGACGTTCTTTTTGTGCGTAAGTTCTTGGACCTTGCCGATTTTCTAGATTTGATCTGAACCCGCCACCATAAAGGCTAACCATTCCCGTAAGAACCGAGCGATCTTAGAGACGTGATCAAGACCATTGTTGACCTACCCGACGATGTATCAGCTCCCATTAGCATCGTTATCACTGATGACACGACGGCGAAGATTACGCGTAACCTCATTTTGCTATTTATGGCACTCTCATCTGATAATCCCGATGTGACAGCTGAATGCGCTGTGTCTTTTTGGTATGCGTCATGTAGGTTATCTCCAAAGTCGTTTCCATGAAACGAAAGCGACTAATCTTGAGCATGAAAGTTATCCCCAAGTGGTGTATCCCCACGATCCGAGAGCTCATCGGTCCGTTCATCGATGAATGTCAGTCCAATGATCAAGAAGAAAGCGAGATGGAAACCAAAATTGCAAGACAATGGTCATTTGGTTCAGCATCGCTCAAGGCCGTGTTGACCCGACATATGCAAGTCGGTGCCAAGGCCATCCTGGAGCCATGCCCGTGCTGGAACCATGTCGATGCCCGACACGCGCAGAATCTCTCCTAGAGGCAGGGAGACTGCGCTCATCTGGATCACTACGAGAGAACGCTGATGAGTTTTCCTCCGGAATGGCAGGCTGCGAAACGCCGCTATATGCCCTCCGCACAGGTAACACCATTCGAAAATTACGATAACCCCGCGAACTGGCCTCTGGATTACAATCCGTTAGTTCTTTCCTATTCCCTCCTGACTAATTTTGGTGCTATACTCACTGATATTGGCATATCAAAGGAGCTTATTCTACGGCAACTTCTGGCCTTTGAAACAGGATGCCGATCCGCTTCGGGGTTGGGATCTCGCGACGATCAACGAGGAGAAGGGGACAGAAAGAGCCGACAATGACATCTATGGGAAGCTGTTCTACTATGTTCGAAACCTGTTCAAGAGCTTTATTCTGAAGTTGCGGACGGTTAACGTCACTTTCCACGTGGTTCCATACAATGGCTATGACTTGGCACAGGAGACACAAATGAAATTTGACCGCATCGAGGCAAGCCCGAGTCCCTCCTGAGACGAGATTTTCGAGAAGATGAAGGTAGCCAGCTGACCTTTGAACTAGACCTCTGCCCTAGCAGATGAAAATCTGGTAGGCGTCCGCACAGTAGTCGACACTCTATCACCTCTCTTGAAATCCCCACGTGTTAACCCACATGCGACCATGATCACGATGCACCCCGGCGTATTCGACAAGATCCAGAATGCATTCCCATGTCCAGAATGCGACCCTAACCGTGCTGAACGTGTCAGGAAGGCAACGAAATTGACAACCACAGAAAGGTGCCTACTAGACTCTTACCTGCCCCTCCACGACCCGGATCCTGTGAACTGGATCTTCACTGCCGTAGGATGGCAGCGCCGGGACGCGAGATGGCTCTTCCGAGACCCCACGGCAGCATGGGAGCTATATAAAGACATCTACGACTTCGAGGACGTCGCGGATAATGCCAAGGTTGCCATGCGGACCACACACAAGGTGGTGAGCGAATGGATTCTTCGCCTGAAGCACACAGGCAAGGAGGGGTTCGACGAGAATGGGCGGCCCATGGCAGAGGCTAAACGGGACTTCGACGCCATCTTCTCTAGGGGCCAGACTGCCGGATACCGCTATGTCGAGTGGCGCAAGCTCGGTCCCAGCGAGAGGCAGAAGCTAGAGAAGAAAATGAAGGATGCACGACGGGACGGGCATGAGCCCAAGAGACATGAAGCGTATCACGAGTACCTGTGCAATGCTGCTGGTCTCCGCAAGCTGGAAAAGAAGGGCTCGCGGTTGGAGAGGTGGATGGGGAAGGATAATCATGCGAATTGGACACCTTACTGATTGAACAGTTGGATCTTCATGTTCTGCCTATTTGTATGCTCGTACGAGGCCAAGAGTGTATTTGACGGTCGAGTAACAACTGTAAAAGGATGGATGTGAGATGAGGTATAGTTTGGTTCCCTCTATTAGGCAAGCCATTCAGTCGGAGGAAACAAGGAGAACAAAAGAGTGTTGATAAAGTAAAAGACAGCCTAAGCAGATGCCGATGCCACTAGTAAGATCGCATCACAGCCATCCTTCCCATCATCAGGCACAAAGGCGTACGCGACGCGACAATCTTGGTGATGACACTAAGCGTAGGCATCATGACGCACTCAGCCTCATCAGGGAACAACACTATCCCACACAATATTCCCTTTCTTTACAAGCTGCAGTATCACCTCTTTCTAATAGAGAAAAAGTGAAGTCCCTTCAAAATGTTCACTACCACCTCGGCATACCATACCGGTATTCATCTTCTTTACAGTATCAACAAGTCAATCCCACCGATTATCATACCAACACACCAGACCTAGCTAGATGCCTCAATAGATTCCCGATCCAGCAAAACATCTATCTCTCCCCATCCAAGTACCCCCTTCCCTTGTCCCTAGCATCATCTACATCCACACAAGCTTCACCGCATCCAACAGCACATACCCACCCACATTACCTCGGTAAATTCATCGCGCGTGCGCGCTTCAGTCCCTAGGTAAGTAAGACCGTACGCTACTTCCTCCGCGCTGCTGCTAGGTAGACAGAGGTGATATGGGAAAGAAGGATGACGCAAGCTCCCTGTCTGTGCTTATACCCGCCAGTCCATCCCGCTACTACCCCATCAAGTCGAGATCATCCGCAGAGTACCCAGGTAGGTAGATATGTATGTGATTCTCTTTTTCTTCTTCTTCATAAATGCATCCTTATCAGATCTATATGAATTGCTACGTGACAGCGTGGGGGGGGGGGGGGGGGGGGGGGGGGGGGGGGGGGGGGGGGGGGGGGGGGGGGGGGGGGGCGGGGGGGGGGGGGGGGGGGCGGGGGGGGGGGCG